>NW_011889140.1:97024-99526 GCF_000151845.1 Pteropus vampyrus
AGGAAAGGGCAGTGCGATCTAAAAAGCTAAAAGATACCCTAAAAATGGCAGAGCCGAGATGCAAAGTGGTCTGGTCTCGTGGCCCAGCAGCACGGCATCCCGGGGCCCTGGGCCAGCTCTGCAGAGCAGCAGGGGCCCCTCCCCTTGCAGCTATGACCCGCTCCAAAAGCTCTCCCCAACCGGTCTGTCTTTACGGCAAAACTTTCTTCCCGTGCGAAGACCCTTGGGTCTAAGCATCCATCCTCCAGGCCTCCTCCTTCCCGCTGCCCCACCATGTGCCTGGAAAGCTGCTCTGTGGCAGGACTGACTGTGTCCCAGAGGAGGGACAGGCACAGGGAACCCGAGGGAAGCAGGAAGTAGGGAAAGGAGGGAGTCTGCTGTGACGTACTTCTCCCCTGAACCCCACCCTGCTTTTCACGTAGTTCCATCCCACCAGGTTCTCCCCAGAATCCCAAACGACACACATTTACAAGTACTGCCTTCTTTTCTAAAAATTGGGCCACTTCCTTTACGCTCAGAGTCTAAGCATTTCTGTTTGAAAAGACTCAGCAGGTTTTTGCATTTTGAAAAGCACCACAGGGGACCTGTACACGCTTTCTGCCGGCACAAGTATAATCTCAACGTATCATTTCAAAATTTTCCATCTGCATTTAATATTTCAATGAAACGGAGTGGAAGCAGAAGACAGAAAAGGAAGTTCACCCCATACTCCCTTTTAATTATTTTTGACCCACTTGCTACGAAAGTAGGTAATGATGTTTAAAGGCTCCCGTTGGCATGGAGTAACCTTCACCTTGCCTTCTCTGTGCATATGGTTTCGTTCCCTCCTTTAAACAGATCTGATCTCACTCCTGCCCTTAAAAATGAGTAGTAAGTACGACTTAATCTCCATTCATCCTGGGACTCCCCTTAAATGAGCTCCAAAACACTGCTGGGGGTGGGGGTGGGGGCTTAGACAGAATTCCTAGGCATGGATCTTTTCCTCCTCCAGGAGGAAGGGGAGCTGGTTGCTCTCACGATCCCCGGGAAGGAGCACCACGTCTTCCCTACGAGAGCTCTTGATGGAGACTGTTTCTAAGCAACCCTTAGCACCCCTACGTCCTAGTCTTTCCAATGCACGAGGCAGGGGGAGTCGCTTCTACCCATCTCTCGCTTGTAGTAAATATGGTTTGATAACAGCTCAGCTTAAGAAAAACGGTGCCTGGACAGTGCTAGGCCAAGGGAGGTGCCCCTGGGACATCTACAGGTACCATCCTCCATGGCTTACAGAGCACGTTCACACGCGTCACTTCGTTCCATCGCTTACTTTTATTGTGAGGTATGTGATACGCACCCTGTTTTTACGGACAAGGAAACACACTCAGAGAGGGTAAGGGACCTGTCTGAGGCACGCAGCTGGTACACGGAAGAGCTGGGATCCTTTCATGGATCCTAGCCCTGCTAAATCTGGTGCACTTTCTGTTACACCAGTGTGCCTGCAATTGGGTCCCAGGCTGTGCCTTTCGAATCGACCAGATTGGACGGTCACCACAAAAGGAGAGAGAAGGCCCCCCTCCATGTAGAAGTGCGTCTGAACAAAGAATGGGGAAAAAAGTATGTTCCAAGTTCTAAACAGAGCAGCAGCGTTAGAAACTGCGCTGGTGGTCTTAGTGACAGGTCACCCTCGCCCCAAGGCCTTCATTGCCACCTTGCTGCGGAACTCCAGAATCGGTCTGCTGCTACGTGGGGAGCCCTCTCTTTTAAATGCGATGCTGGACCTGAGTAAACATGGGGCCTGCTTTGGCTGGAGCCAGTGGGGTCGGATGGGGCGAGGTGGGGCGAGGTGGGGTGAGCAGGCGGCCTGGACCTCCGCCTTCCCTGACACCTTCACCTGCCTCCCTGCACCTGGAGGGCTGTGCCACTCAGGCTGAGTGAGGGTCACACAAGTACCCTCTGCAAGTTGAACTGTGACTTTTTTTTTAAATTTGGCACCAGAATGTAAACCAAGCACCATTCCGAGTTCGGCACTGACTTCACTCTGGCTCTGTGCCTTCTGCCTGCCAGGAATGCAGTGCCCGGTCCAGGGCACCAGCTCCGGGGAGTCCTGGAGCCTGACCGCACTTGGTGGGGGCTGTCCTCCATGGAGATGCTGGGAATTCCCAGTCGGAACAGTGGGAATACCTCCTCTGTGCTGCGGTGGAAGCTTCTCCCTGCTCCAGGCCTCAGCAGCTGGAGGAAGGGATCGGGGAGACCCGGCTGTCTCAGGAGGGGCAGTTCTAGCACTTGTGGCTGAAATGCCTCTAGAGTCCACCACAAGCTTCCCCGCCACCAGCAGCAGCAGCCTATTCCATGACTGGACATCACGGGATATCAGAAAATCCTTCCTTTTCCTGACCTAAAATGTTCCCTTCTGGAACTTCTCACTCTTCACTGTCCTAATGGAGCCTTGAGAGTCAAACATTAACAGTCTCCCGGCCAAAAGCCCCAGACTAGCAAGAATTTGGAGAGGACAATGACTAAACC
>NW_011889140.1:101686-107867 GCF_000151845.1 Pteropus vampyrus
ATGTTTTAGAATTATTTTGCTGAGCTGATTAACCGATTATTCATTTTTAAAAACACAGTAGACCTGAGCACTTGCAGATTTTGACTTCTGTGGTTTTGCTTATTTGCAAGTCTTTCTGAGGCTGGCGTCGTGGCGCAAACTGTAATGAGTCTGGGATATAAGTCACGCTCACTGTAGAAGGAACATGGTTGCTGGGCCCATCTGGCCAACTACGTGACACCCCGCTCTCTGCGAGAATCAAGGGATTTCTGGAGAAACAGTTCAAGGGACCCCAGCACCCTTCCTCATCCCTGGGGCCAGACAAGGCATTTCATCCCAACCTCACAGAGGGTGAGCATGGCCCCTGATGGCCTGCCTTCCCAAAGTGCCTGGGGGAAAGGTCGGGGAGCACCTGATGCAGTATTCCTCTCTCCTATTGACTGAAAGCAGGCAGGACAGGCCGGAAGCGCCCCCACACCTCCCATCCCAAGGGCTGGCCCACGGCCCAAGCCTGCAGGGCTGCCGAGGCAGGAGGTGGCCTATCCAGCTCTGTCCGCCTGCCTCTCCCTCCCCTTCTTCCGGAGTGGGAGGGTGTGCTAGGAATTGAACTTGTCTTTCCTTGTATCACGAGAAAATTCTCAGACTCCAGTTTGGAATTAGGGAAAGAGGTCACCCCTAGGCCTTCTTATCTGTTTGTTTAAATCAACTTTATTGAGGTATATAATTCAGATTGTAAAAAAGTCCACCCATCTTAAGTGTACAGTTGGGTGAGTTTTGACAAACGCACTCATACACCTGTGTAACCACCCGCAGTGCCTGTAAATATAAACATTGCTACTGCCTCCCACGACGCCCCGGCCTCCGTTTCTACCCACTAGATCCAGCTAACAAAGGCGAGAGGGACGGTTTCCACTTTGGAGCTAAGTCACTCTGCCATTTACGAGCTGTGTGACGGGCTAGTTGTCTAATCTCTCCATCTCCAGCTCAGGCCTTACAAAGTCCTTACTGGGGATAAGGAGGAAACAATATTTTAAACACTGTACTTTGTGTGTGCGCCGTACAGTGCATTTAGATTTGTCTGGCACACAGCAGGAGGCTGAGCTTTTCACCTTTTTCTCCCCGACTGTCGATGTAAGGTGGAAAATGAATTTTTATTTTATGTATATACAGATAAAAAAGAATCCCACACATAAAACCCCATATCCCAAAGGCCACTAAATCTAACATTTTGGTTTATTTCCTTGGGTTTTGTTTGTTTTTTACTTTGGGCCATATTTTTCTACATAGCAGGAAGCTTATATTCCATGTACATTTTTACATTTTAAACGTAAATCAGCATGTAAATATTTCCCTTGTCACTAAAAACTTGCGTTAAAAATTACGTAACATCTCATCTCATGGCTATGTCATAGAAGTATTCCCTATTTGAACTTGTAGGTTGCTTCCAGTTTTCACTACTATAAATGATGCCACCAGAACGCCTGTGCATAATTTACCTGTTTTGAACAACGGGCATTTCTTGGTTTATTGAGAAGCTGTATTTTCTGTTTGGACCATCTGGGCTACCTCTGGAATGTGCAGGCATCGACCCATAGGGTAGCTTCCTTCCTCAGCAGGCCACTCAGCCTCCATGTGTCGGAAGGACAAGCTTTGGTGTCTCTCCAAACTGCAGAGTTAGCTTTGGTGTCTCTCCAAACTGCAGAGTTGTTAAGTGAAGTTTCCTATGGCCGTGCTCGTAGCACAAGAGCATCCTTCTGAGTGATCCAGTGTGTCTCTCTCCTCTACTTCCAAGAAGCCAGTCCGGCCTTTGGGCCCGGCCATCTTGATGCTGACTAAGTGATGAAGGCAGGTTGGATACCTCCATCCACAGGGGGCCTTGTTCCTTCTTAAGACTCAGTGACTTTCTTTCCAACTGTCAACAAGAAGGAAGGTCTAAGCGGGATCACAGAAAAAACTCCATCTGTGAGATACCATTTGTCACCTAAAGCTTTCAATTTTCTGGCAAAAAAATTCAATTTTCTGGCAAAAAAATCGGTAAGTTCGATGATATACACAATGTTGGCATAATTTTGGAAAAAATGGATACTCGACATTCACTCCTCGATGGGAACGTAAATTAGTGTAACTGCTCTGGTAATTCCCATCGAAGTCACAAGTGTATGTATGCTTTTGACAGGCAATTCGGCCTTTAGGAATTTATGTCACAGACACATCCATGCGTCCTCTGACACAACGTAAAAAAAAAAGGTGTCCTGCCCATCGGGGGTCCTGAAGCCGGCCTGGGTGACACAGGGAGGAAATATGCCACCCACATTTGAGAGACTCAGCGTCTAGCAGGAGAGCTGTCTAAACGGATATCTATCTTCTGGGGGGGGGGACCTGAAGAAGAGTTCCAAGGTGTTGACAGGTGTGTCAGGAGGAAAAGCAGGCCTCTAAGACTCAAGCGAGCAGGAGAGAGGAAGGTTGTGCCCGACGAAATGAGTGTACAGAGAGAGAAAGACACATGTGAGGCTGGTCGGAGGCCTGAGGTCAGGCAGGCCTGGGGAGGCCTGGACACAGGCTGCATGATCTATCTGCCTGGAGAACAAAGCAAAACAGTCTCTCCAGAGAGGTGAGGCCATGGTCAGCTGCAGAGGACCTTACGGCCATCGATAAGGTCTGGATTTGTCCTGCAGCCCCACAGTCACTGAAGTGAAGCGTGCAAAGGGAATCTGGCTGTACTAATATTTTATGCTGATACATACGACATAATTTATAAATAAATAGACACATCTCGGGCACGTGCTGCATTTTCCCGCTAAAGTCATGCAGTCACAGATGTGCGGGGACAAACGATCTCAGTGACGGGGAGACTGGAACCTTGATGGCAGGAAAGCAATGTGGTTCGACTGGTTGTCAGCAAGAATACCGGGCGCTCGAGACTCCACCTCCTTAACCCCCAGAGTGATGAGTCTGGAGAAAGGAAGGGATCAGGGACTCCTGTGGCGTGCAGCCAAGGCCCGGCCCGGCCCCCTGGGATGCGAGCGGCTACTCAGATTATTGGCCAAACCCCACTGCCGCACGGAGAAGGAGCATGAAGCTGGTTGTGGATCTGTGGGTAGCAGGTCTAAACGGGGGTCGGGGGGAGAAAAAAGGAAAAACTATAGTTAACTCCAGCATTTCTTGCAGAGAACTTCATTAACTTTCTTCCAAGCAGTCTTGTCACCCAAGACGCCACCCGCACCTCCCGGAGAAGAAGATGCTGGAAGGTGAATGGATTTCTCTGCAAGAGGCCAGGAGTTAACTCGACCATCAAGTGCTAAACCTGGTTCCCATCATGGGTTTCAGAATATCAACTGGATCTGTTATTTTTAGGGGTTTTCAAGGTATATGTAGTCTTATATTTGCTCTGGTGGAGCTTGCTTAATTTTATTCATATCTTCCTAAGTGTGCTTAATATTTTAATTTTCTGCCCACCTGTTTAAGACTTCCTAGGGGTCTAAGCGTGGCTACTGTGGGCGCACAGTCCCCTAGCCCCTCACGACATTCCTCATCATCTGCAGTCCTTTTGATTAAATAAACAAGAACAGCAGGTAAGAATACTTAGCTTTTCACATTACCTAGACCTGCTAGGGTTGTAGAAACCCTCACTATTTGGGGATCACACTTGCACTCTCTTTTTTTGCTAAGAGCTAAAGATAAAGTGGTCCCAAACTACTCCTGAGAAAGGAGTGACATCCTGAGTTTGACTGTCATAAGGGGAAATTTCAGAGGCCTCCCAGTGCTTCCAAGAAAGATAAAAGGCTGCAGAGGGGTCAGAAGGGAGTAAAGAATAAGAAAAACCCAAAGTCACCATTGGATGTCCACTTCCACCCCAACTTCTGTGTAAAGGAGACCATCAAGCTGTTCAGGGCACATCCAGGAAGGCTGATAGGAGGGTGACAAGTCTGGAGGGTTACAGCTAGACTCAACAGGATGGTGAAGACACTTCTCAAAACGGCAATTTTTATATTCGAGCCAGCGAATGGGCCATCCGGTGAACCGAGTGACAGAATCTCTACTTCTCTTTTCCATCACTGCTTCCTTCCAGCAGAAAGCCCAATTCATCAACAAAGAAAAACGATACATCTCCCCTCAATGACAACAATAAGGCATGGCTGGAGATTTCGAATACACATAGGGAAGACGCTTTCTCGAAAGTGGGAATGGGGAAACCAACAAAAGCACAAGCCATCCCTTCATCCAAGAAGAACTCAAGGAAGGCACAGAACATATACAAAACTTTTTTTTAACAATATTTTTTTTATCATCTGTTGTCCTTTCAAGTAAATAAACGAGAACAGCAGATAAGAATACTTAGCTTTTCACATTAGATAGACCATTTTAAACCACACATAAGAAATTGCCTTCTCCTCCTTCTACCAAAAAAGTTATAGTAAGATTGCACCATGGAAATGCTGGAAATTAGCAGTAGAAGTTATGAAAGAGTTGAGGTAATTCAGCCAACTTGTAATTTGTCTAAATCAAATGGTTTCTAGATAACATACTTGGAAAGAGAGTTCAATGGTGATGTGATGCGGGCAGATTGCTGTGTTGATCTTGGCAGTCAAAGCCAGCCCTGTCACAGTCACACGGGTGTATTTTACATTTGATCATTTTGTGGCCTGACTCAAGAAGGCTACCATTTCAAAGAATGTCCTCGCATGTTCAAGTTCACTATTTGGAAAAGGCAGTTGAGAAAATGTACACTCTTTCCAATATTCAAAATACAATATGAAATGCTTTAAATAAGAGATAAGATAGCTCAGTAGGACAATCTCTGCTTAGCGAAATGGGAATAATCTGAAACTCTAGCAGTATCTAGGCTATCACTTAATGACAACAAACAGGTCTATGTCTGGGGGGCTCTTAAAAAACATGCTCTTCTTCTCAGGTGGGCTGTCTGTCCTTTCACTCACGACTCTAAAAGGACATTGCTCAGAGTGACCACTTACAAAAACTTAACAACAAGAAAGCCACAGTTTGTTTTTCCCCCATATAGTGTTTTAAAAAAAAAAACCAAAAACTTTTTCTCACTAAAACTATGACTCAGTTTCATGAACAGTGGATTTTGTACAGCTTCCACTAAAATAAAAACTTTTTTTTTTTTTTGCAAACATTACACCACAAAGAAAAACACAATTACCTTTTGAATTTCTCGAAGTCTAAAATTATGATATATTCAAATACTAGCATTCTCCGTCAGGAACCTCAACCCTTTAATCAAAACAGAGAGAAAAAAAACTGAAGCTTCAAAATCAAAATGGTTTGTGCCTCAAATCAGAAAGAAAGCCCATGTTGATGGTATTTCATATCATCATCAGCTCATAAAACTACACAGACGCAGCCCCTCTAGAAGATGAATATTTAGAATAGAAATTGACCTGACAGTTGCCTTCGACTCTGTAGTTTCGCAAGGAATACACGGAGCTCTGATTTGTACCATGCATTATTTATCATGGCACTGAGAAACAAACAGTAGATACTGTTGCTGACTATCAGCCAAGACAGCTACAATGCGCCAAGGTGCAAAATTTTGCAGGAAATAAAGCTCTAATGTTCTAATTCCTTTTGCATGAACATTAATGGTACCTCTTCATGCTCCAGAGGTCTGATACAGGCATGAGTTATTAGATCTTTTAAAACCTTCTCAGAGATTAGAAGTCTGCAGAAAAATACTACTGGGGGTTAAAAACAGCTTCCTGAAATTGTTCTAAATGGACAAATGATGCTTTGCCTTCTCGGACAGCTGTTCAATAACTGAATACAGCTGGAGAGAGTCAGCTGCCCAGAGAATTCAGTTTGGTTCGCTACCAGGCTTTCTTTTCCAGAATGCCTTCCAACACTGAAACCAGTCTGATTTCTTTTAAGGGCATTAAAAAAGATAGTTTCTGTTTTGATTCTTTTCCATCACGCTTCACCCCTGTTAGATAACGTAAACTGTGTATTTAAAGGAGAGAGTCTTAAGGTTAAGGCTATTCCACTCAAACTTTAGCTGGACATGGGGGAAGATACAGCTGTTTACCATGCAGTTCCCTCCAATAGGATACTGTGCTCATTCAAACTCACTGACCCCTAGTTGGCACAATCGCTCACTAATACCAAAACCACTTATTAGTAACTGTCAATGTTTCAAATAAAAAGCATGAGGATGTTCGAGCTCTTCAAGAAATAGCAAGTAAGA
>NW_011889140.1:107917-115547 GCF_000151845.1 Pteropus vampyrus
GGTAATTCAGCCAACTTGTAATTTGTCTAAATCAAATGGTTTCTAGATAACATACTTGGAAAGAGAGTTCAATGGTGATGTGATGCGGGCAGATTGCTGTGTTGATCTTGGCAGTCAAAGCCAGCCCTGTCACAGTCACACGGGTGTATTTTACATTTGATCATTTTGTGGCCTGACTCAAGAAGGCTACCATTTCAAAGAATGTCCTCGCATGTTCAAGTTCACTATTTGGAAAAGGCAGTTGAGAAAATGTACACTCTTTCCAATATTCAAAATACAATATGAAATGCTTTAAATAAGAGATAAGATAGCTCAGTAGGACAATCTCTGCTTAGCGAAATGGGAATAATCTGAAACTCTAGCAGTATCTAGGCTATCACTTAATGACAACAAACAGGTCTATGTCTGGGGGGCTCTTAAAAAACATGCTCTTCTTCTCAGGTGGGCTGTCTGTCCTTTCACTCACGACTCTAAAAGGACATTGCTCAGAGTGACCACTTACAAAAACTTAACAACAAGAAAGCCACAGTTTGTTTTTCCCCCATATAGTGTTTTAAAAAAAAAAACCAAAAACTTTTTCTCACTAAAACTATGACTCAGTTTCATGAACAGTGGATTTTGTACAGCTTCCACTAAAATAAAAACTTTTTTTTTTTTTTGCAAACATTACACCACAAAGAAAAACACAATTACCTTTTGAATTTCTCGAAGTCTAAAATTATGATATATTCAAATACTAGCATTCTCCGTCAGGAACCTCAACCCTTTAATCAAAACAGAGAGAAAAAAAACTGAAGCTTCAAAATCAAAATGGTTTGTGCCTCAAATCAGAAAGAAAGCCCATGTTGATGGTATTTCATATCATCATCAGCTCATAAAACTACACAGACGCAGCCCCTCTAGAAGATGAATATTTAGAATAGAAATTGACCTGACAGTTGCCTTCGACTCTGTAGTTTCGCAAGGAATACACGGAGCTCTGATTTGTACCATGCATTATTTATCATGGCACTGAGAAACAAACAGTAGATACTGTTGCTGACTATCAGCCAAGACAGCTACAATGCGCCAAGGTGCAAAATTTTGCAGGAAATAAAGCTCTAATGTTCTAATTCCTTTTGCATGAACATTAATGGTACCTCTTCATGCTCCAGAGGTCTGATACAGGCATGAGTTATTAGATCTTTTAAAACCTTCTCAGAGATTAGAAGTCTGCAGAAAAATACTACTGGGGGTTAAAAACAGCTTCCTGAAATTGTTCTAAATGGACAAATGATGCTTTGCCTTCTCGGACAGCTGTTCAATAACTGAATACAGCTGGAGAGAGTCAGCTGCCCAGAGAATTCAGTTTGGTTCGCTACCAGGCTTTCTTTTCCAGAATGCCTTCCAACACTGAAACCAGTCTGATTTCTTTTAAGGGCATTAAAAAAGATAGTTTCTGTTTTGATTCTTTTCCATCACGCTTCACCCCTGTTAGATAACGTAAACTGTGTATTTAAAGGAGAGAGTCTTAAGGTTAAGGCTATTCCACTCAAACTTTAGCTGGACATGGGGGAAGATACAGCTGTTTACCATGCAGTTCCCTCCAATAGGATACTGTGCTCATTCAAACTCACTGACCCCTAGTTGGCACAATCGCTCACTAATACCAAAACCACTTATTAGTAACTGTCAATGTTTCAAATAAAAAGCATGAGGATGTTCGAGCTCTTCAAGAAATAGCAAGTAAGATTGTCCACCAAGTGGTCTCCCAGGATGGGGTCATTCTGGTAAATTCATCTCAGTGTCTGGGTCTGTCTGGTCTTCGGCCCTGATGGAGATACTGCCTCCAGACAGACCCGCCTTCGACAGGCTGACAGACCGATGTATGAAAACAAAGTCTTAATGTGCAATGGAAGATATACCTCTCCTTATGACGACAATCATCTCCTTAGGTAATTGGTATAATCTCTCCCTTGGAAGCAGACTGACCCAAGAAGCAAGCTTATAACCAGAAATTTACTTGGTGGGCCAAACAGAATTAGAAAAAGGAGAGTTAGTTACAGGATTCGAAGGCTGATGCCATCAGGCTAACGCAAACCAGGACATACACCTCCACAGAGTCGTCTTGTGAAAAGAGACTATGATATCATCTTCTCTCTGTGTTATGATTTAATTACAGTAAGCGGGAAGGAATAGTTGGAAGAAAAGAATGTGGCAGTAGGATTCCAGGGTGATAGAGAACCTCATCTGGTTCCGACAATTAAAAAAAAAAAAAAATCCTAAAACACAGTGCAAACAATTTAAAAGTGATAGTTATGCACTTGCCAGAAGATTCCACTTTCGGTACTACTAAAAACATAATGGTGAAAATGCCCACAAAGCATAAACCATTTTAAAGACAGACAGGATGGTAGTTAATCACTTTTGCAAGTGTGCTAGCTATCCCGTCACGGTTAGCTAGAATTCTTGAAATTCGTACATAAACAGCAAACAAAGTGAATGAATGACAGCAAGATAAATCTGATTTTTTAATCTCCACCCCAGGATGTGTAAGAGTTGAGATAGAAACTGACATACATAATGTCTGCTTGGGATTAACAGGAAATGTAACACCGAGGCATTTATGTGTCACATGTCCAACTGGGACCCAATTTCCCCTTCTTCTTCCATCTAAAGTTATTTCAGCAGAGGCGTCCAGCCCAAGCAGGGTGTGAACGGTCAACTCTCCCCGCACAATGCAGATCCTTCTCCAGCCCTCGAATGGGATCTTCTTTAAGAGGTCCATTCTCTTTCTTCTTTGGGGGGGGGAATATTCTGTATGTATCGTAACCAAATATATTTTATACCCATAGCATATCATATTGTTAATGCTCCAAATTTTAGTCCCTTGGCAACCAGCCATCTCTGCACTGCTCTAAAGCATTTGTGGTGGCACTAATCCTGGTCAGCCTCTGGCCGCATGCACTTCCTGCACACCCAGCTGAGATTTACTGTTTCTTTTCAGTGGTGGTTTTACTCACATTACACACATCTACCCGAGGAATAGTTAAGAGGCTTCCTATCGACAGTCTTAAAACCTACTTAACCACCAGGGTCTATTAAAGCCTTAGACACAAGGATGAAGAAAAAAAAAAAAAAAGAGCCCATGAAAAAGAACAAAAAACCAAACCATTCACATCCTTGCTGTCACGATAGGAACCACAATTTAGTCATGAATTTAACAACCAATTGCAGGCAGACGAACCCAAACTAGAGAAAAGCCTTTCCATTTCTAATTACCCTCGGAATAAAAACATTTGTCCTGATGACGCCTACTATCCAGCACTTGTCCCCTGTATCCCAACGGGAAAAGCCACGGAAGGGATGAGACTTGAGAAAAGTTACAGGCACATCACATTACACATCTAACGATCAATGACTAACGGGAATACAGTGGTTAAAACTAGATAGCGAGATGTGCTCATCTCCCCTCTCCTGACAGCTGGGGGAGTCCCATGTCACCTCTGTCACATAATCTATACCCACAGAGCACTATCCATAATTTCCAGTTTCTGTATCAGTGGAGAGGAAACGTTTAAAGATACTGGAAAAAGCAACCTGATGCTGTGGAATGGTTCTAGCTTTTAATGACGGCTGCCTTGCCATCTTTTTTATAGTTCTTAGGCCCAAACCTTTATCACAGAAAGATAATTTTTCGTCGGATCTCGGAAGCTAAGCAGGGTCGGTCCTGGTTAGTACTTGGATGGGAGACCACCTAGGAAGACCGGATGCTATAGGGGTTAAAAAAATAAAAAAAAAAGATAATTTTCTTTTCACACGTACATGGTTAATGTAATATTTAATTAAAATCGGCCAATTACAAACAAGTTCAACTGGTGGTAACAGTCTGAGGACAAAATTCTCTAAACACGCCCTGAGCTCCCAGGCCAGCAATGCGTGATGGGCTGGAGGGACGGGCTGGCCATGCCATCAGCCAACCCCGTGTTCCATCGGGGACACTGGTGAACCTGGCAGGCTCAGAGTGTCTATGACACCTGCGTCGACCACGGGGTAAATAAGCACGATTGTCTGCTTTATAAGGTAAAATGCCTCGTTCATCTCTCAAGTGACGTCACCAGGTCATCTTTGTGCTCAAGACCCCATAGCAGTGAATTGGTCTTTGGCGTCGAGTCGAAACTGCTTCCTTGGGCTCACAGACCCCGCAGACTCAGAGCCAGCCGGCTTCCGTCTTCCCCTTCTCAGGGCACCCCCCTTATTCTACCTCCATTTAGGTCCCCTGACTGTCCCTCGTACGGCTGTGCCTTGGTTCTCGGCCTCCTCCTGGCCTTTCCTCTCCACTCTGTCCACCTAAAACCCGCCGCCCCTCAAGGCCTGGCCCAGTTCCATCTTCTCTTTGGCCCCCTTCCGGGCCCTCCTTCCCCCAACGCTGTGTATCCCAAACGCTTCCAGCCCATGCCAGGGTTTTTCTCTCTGTGCCGGAGCTCGGCATTTCCGAAGGCTCGTTGTGGTCGATGTGAGCTGTCGCGTAGAACTAACCTAGGAGGCTGGCTCCGTCCCTCATCTCCAAATGACATCTTCTCTTAACCCACAGCTCGGGCTGGGCTTCCATGTCCAATCAGCCCAGAAATGAAGGACAGGGGCCGACGCCCAGTGTGCATATGCCTTCGGTAAAGGATGCTTCACTCTGGCCTGGGCGAAGACGGGTCGCGGGATGGAAGGAGGAACCGCTCTGCGGTCCCCGCATTCTATCGGCTGTATGCAGTTAATACTGCAGACTCCTACTTGTCAACTACATTACTGATGAAACACATTGCGATCAAATCGCACTATAAACACTCCGAGGATTAGGAAATCTATGATGAACTGTTTAGGAAAAAAAAAAAAAAAAAAGACTCGTTTTTCCACTGTCGCTAATTACCCTCTAATTTATCTGTTGGGCAGTACATTCCTCTATTTTATGTTCTGTTAGTAACTGGTACGAGTCAACTAAACTTACTTATCTTCTCCCTGCCTCCCCTGTAACCCACTATTTCATCTGTAGCTGGTTTGTTAAAGTAGGCTCAGTAAGTAATTAAAAATAAGTCTCAAATGACTGACTGCCTCTGGCGGAAGTGAGAGCTTCCTACTATTCTAGGTTTTTGGTCAGGAGGACACAGCCCCACATGGCAGGTTTTCACCTGGCAACAAATGTGTATGAAATGATTAACCATCTCTCTCTTCCCTGCAGCACCAATCAACAATCAGTGTAAGCTCTGAGTCTCAGATGAAGTATTAAAGTTAACCATTAAGGATCAAATCGCTAGAAAATGGCACAGGATAGTAGTGGTCAAAAGCTCTGGAACCAGAAGACTTGGGTTCAAATCTCAGCTCTGCCCCCTGCCGGCTGAGTAACCTGGAGAGAGCCACCTATCCTCCTTCCCAGGCCACTTACCTCGCAGGTGTCAGGGGAGTAACACATCAGTGCATGCGCAGTGCTCAGAACAGCACCCAGCACGCTCGAAGCGCCCACCACGGGACCCTGGCCACGCCCATTACTTCCGTGAAGACAGCCGAGATGTCCATTCCTAACTAACATGGACAGACCCCATCCATGTTAGTTAGGAAATTTGCCTCAGAACAGCCTAGATCTGAATAACTATGTGGACACTGCTGAATTCTACCAGTACTTTTACATCCTTTAAGAAAAAGTCTTTTAAAAAATAAACTCACATCTGAAAAGATATCTGCACACCGATATTCGTAGCAGCATTATTCACAGTGGCCAGGACATGGAAGCAACCGAAGTGTCCTACGATAGCGTGACTGCCTAAAGAAGCTCTGGTACATATATACAATGGAATATTACTCAGCCGTAAGACGAGATGAAACACTGCCATTTGCGACAACGTGGATGGACCTCAAGAGAATCATGCTGAGCGAAGTAAGCCAGACAGAAAAAGTTGAAAATCACATGATATCACTTACATGTGGCATATAAACCTAAAAGCAACAAACGAACAAGACAGAGACTCAGGGACATGGACAATAGACGTGGTTACCAGAGGGCAGGGGCTGGGGGAGGAGGGGAGAGGTCGACGGGGTAAAGGAGGTCAAATAGGGGGATGGGGGAGGGCGAAGTGGGTAAAGGGGGTCAAATATGTGGTGACGGAAAGAAATCTAACTACGGGAGGTGGACACACAGTGTACATATGAAAATGCCTTACTGTTCACATCTACGGCTGAAACTTACTGGATTTTGTTAACCAATATCGTAACAAATAAATAAATAAATAAATATGAAATGATTGGTCTTCATCAGGAACTGGGGCTATTCTGAACTAGAGAGGGCAGGTACTTTGGAGCGGAATCCTTCAAGCGAACAAACACCGGTGCCCCTGAGAACTGCCGCGGTGGCTTTGTCGTACCTTGCCCGTCCGGCGGAAGAGCAGGGGCCTAAGCCTGGGCTTTCTCCTGTTGCGGCGGTGTAGCAGACTGGCTGCTTCCACCTGCTGGAAGGCATTTCTTGCCTTCGTGGGCCTCCTTAATTTCCTGGTTTTTGTCTGCAATCCCTACCTAGCCCCGGGGATCTGGCATCCTGCTTGACAAACAGCTCAGGCCTCTCCACCCCGCGTTCTAGAATCCAGCAACGGCAGGTATCCCCAGGGCACCAGCAGACTTGGCCACTGACTACGAGGGTAGAGATCAGAAACCGTGTGTCCACAGCTGAGCTGCTCCGATGGGGGCTGCAGGGAGACCTCTGTCGACCGAGAGTCCCCAGTTTCCAGCGGGGGACTCCAGGGGTGACATCCATGATCTGGGTATCAGTCAGCACAGCCCATCCCCCTCTGCCACGTGATTTCTGTCCTGGGCATGTGACCTGAGCAGATCCAGTTAAGAACGAATGGCGGAGCTTTTTCTGGTGACGCTGGGAACTGGGGTCCATAGGGCCCTATGACCTACTGGAAGCCATTTTAGGATCACGAGGGGAGGATCCTTAGCATAAAGTTGACACCATGGAAAGCAAAGCTGATGGAGAAAACAAACCAGGCCCCTTTGTGGCATTGCTAAGCCATATCGAGATTTGCCCTGTGGCTTTGAGCTATTTGGTTTCATAAACCAACAGTCCCTTTATTGTTTAAACCAGCTTCGAGTTGTGTTTACTTGCAATCTAAAGAGACCTGTCTCAGGATGCATTTAAGACAAGCCCTTTCTTTACTGCCCAGGCGGGCGCTGCAACTCGCTGGCCATGGTCTATAGGTTTAATGCACCCGGTAAACATTTTTCTCCTTCAGAGATGGCTGGTAGAAACGATAAGCTTCAATCTATTCCAGACTGAATTGTTTTTCTATGTTATGAAAATCGCGATTCCCTTTTATTTCTAAAGGTACGCAAAAGACATTTCTTTGGGAGCCATGGAATGAGCAAACGGAAGTGGAAAGAGAAAAAACAGGAAAGCTATGTGACTAGTCCAGGGAGAGAGTTGACAGATATTCAGATCCCACAGATAAGCACAAAAACGTCTTTCAGTCATTATTAATAAGATCACCCTAATAATAAACTAGAGCAGTGCCCCAATCAAACGCGTTCAGTTAAGTCCTTCTGACACAAGTATAAATGCCACCCACAGGTGGTCTTTTATTAACCTTCTCCACCGGGGCCTGTGGCATTG
>NW_011889140.1:116377-120505 GCF_000151845.1 Pteropus vampyrus
TCCCCTTCACAAAGGTTTTCTCAAAGTTCACCTGAGGAATGGGTAGGCTGGGAGCAATGAATTCCAGCTAATCTGTCTGGATGCGAGTAGGAAAAAAACAGGGATCACTTTGCAATCTTAAAATACTTAGGATTTTTTTTTAAAAAATGAACACGACCTATTAAGGGATGCTCCGAGCAAGCTGACAACGCTCCCTCAACCTCGACACAGAACTGACCACAGAGAGCACACACGTCACATGACACATTTTTCATTTTATCACTGCGACCACCCCGTGAGGCAAGCGTGCGAGTCACCATTTACGTCTCGTGTGGCGGTTCCCAGCTGTTCTCACAGCTCTCACACCCTGTACTGCCTGGGAGGACCCTGTCCATTCTGGGCATCTCCTTCCTCCTGCGGCTCCCGCCCCCCGGGATCTGGCACTTGGGGACACTTGTGCTTTTAAAATTCTGTCCCCTGGCTCCTCATGCGGCTCCTCGACCTACCCTGTGTCCCTGCTGCCCTGCTCTCCTCGAAATCCATTTCCAAGCTCAAGGCTCCGTCATCAGCTTTCCTACCAGAATCGTTAGCCGGGTCTTCAAATCTGCCCCCTGGAGCCCAGACTCAAAGCCCCTGGTCTCAGGGAGGCCCTCCTCCCGGACCTGCAGCTCCTGATGTTCCGGTGTGTCCCCTCTCTCGACGCTGCTGTAGGAATTTACTCACCCACATGTCCCTTATTCTGGCCTTGGCGAGACTAAGGTTTCTCTTCACGGGACTCTTTGTTCGAGGAGGGTTTTAACTGCGGGTGAGGTTTATCTACAGTCCCTCCCCCTTTTTAATGAGAAATACAGCACTAGAACAATAGAGCGTATCCTCTGACTTTGGATTTTAGAACTTGGTTCTGTGACCAAAAAGGGGACACGTAAATAAATGCATCCTCCTCGCCCCTATTCTGGGAATCAGGAAATCTGGGGCTAGCACCTCTTAAACCCTAAGTAACTGATTTGCTTTTGAGCGAATGAATATTTGGTGGTTAACTATTAAAGTTATTAACCTTACTTTTGCTGGAATAGTTAACTAAAATTAACTAAATGCATTTACAGAACATTCAAGACATATTTATAGAGGCCGAACAAAAGCCAGATTTCAAATCTTCAGTGTCCCAAAATGCTTTCATAGGACTCCAACAGAAATTGGGGTTGGGGGACAGGGGTGGACAAATATATCTGGGGGTCCTAGGGTTAAACAAAGGTCATTTTCTGGAAGGTGGCACCTAATTTGAGCAGTGAAACCCCCACGTCTTAATGCAGGTCCAAAGCCGTTTGTTCCTGCTACATCAGCTCATGTTCCCAAAACACTTTTGAATGTGCTGCCTGCCCTCTGATAAATGATTCAGAATCGAGGAACACGGCTTCCCACAATGCCTTCCAAGGTGCACCTGGGAATCCAGGTGCACTCAGAATATGCAAAAAAGTAGGTTTCACCTCTTACGCCGTGAGGAGAAATCAACACACACACTCAAATGTAGCTCACTGACAGCGCTCTCGTTTATCTTATGAGAAAATGATATAAATTTGAACTAATGACAAATCAAATTGGTGGGTGAGGGGGCCCAAGATGGGTGAAAAGGGTCAAAAGGTACAAACTTCCAACTATAAAGTAGGTAAGTCCTGGGGCTGTGACATGTGGCATAGTGACTGGAGTTAATAGCACTGTGCTGCAGATTTGCAAGTGGGGAAGAGAGTAGATCTTAAAAGCTCACATCCCAAGAATAAAACTGTAACTATGGATGGAGATGGGCGCTAACTAGACTTATTGTGATCATATGGCAATGTGCACAGGTATCAAATCGTTAAGCCGTACACCTTAAACGAATACAATGTTACATGTCAACTACAGCTCAACTTTAAAAATCATAAATCTACACTAAAAAGTCCTGCTTTAAAAAAAAATCTATTTGCTTCATGGAAAGGTTTCGTTGCTTAAAAACAAAGACAAAAACAAAAACGAACAAATAAAAAAAAATCATGATCCTAACGTACCTGAGCAGGGTTTTCACGCACAAGGAAAACAAAATGTGGGACAAAAGAGATAATTAAATTTTAAACGGCAATTGAACATTTATAAGATGTGTGCTTCTATTTGGCAACTATGTTGAGATTTGAAAAATTAAAAAGGCTAAACTTGTTTGATTTTCATAGCCTGGCAGGGGTGAGAGGTTTTCCATAGTTTTTTCATTTGTGCTAGAGACTCTAGACCCAGTTCTTCATGTGTGAACTTTTCAACAACGGCAAACAGTGTGTACAGCTATATTTTACCTTTGTTTCCATCAAAATGAAGTAAAAGCGTGTACACATATATAGATATACTGCTTTTTTTCCTCTAAGACAAATTGAAAAGTGAAGGAGGAAGGAGAAATAAATTCTTAAGATTAATAATAATGGTTAAGTTCATTCTTATCGTCTGCTGAGACTCAAGTTTCTGACTTGTTTAAGCTTTCCATATTTACCTAGACTATTGAAAGAGAGAAATTCTTTTAATCTCTGCATTTGCCCTCATTCTTACCCAACAATCAGGCACTTAATACGGAGTCTGGTGTCAGAGGTCCTGATGAGTGACAACTGTGAAATCTTTGATTAATACACGAGTCAATAACACTACAGTCTGAGGGAGAAGGGGAAAATAATGAAGAGAATATTCTTCAGAGTATGGTACCCTCAAAAACAGAGTTGAGAGAGAGAAGCCTACGAAGATAAATCAGGATGTGGAGGCTACCATATGGGGGGGCCTCTGTCCCTCCCAGGTTGACTGGGGCCATTGCTGTTTTATGTATGTCCTCCCCTGAGGCAAGGCTGGGCTGAAAAAGACCCAGCCCCCTCCCCCTCAAAAAGAGAGAAAAGAAGGACCAACTAGGCAGTATTAGCTTTAAAATATGTTTTTCCTTCACGTGCAAGAGAGAAAACGCTGAGCTGAGACTCGAACATCGGAGAATCCCAGCACGTGGGGGCTGTGGAGCCCGGAGAAGTGCAAAGCCAGGGACAGAAACACTTGCCGGGGGCTGAAAACACCGGTGTCACATGTATTCCTTTGATATTAAGACGTAGCTTTCCTACTCTATTTGAATATTTCTGAAACAAGGATGTGTTTTGTAGGCAACGTGGGTCTACGATGGGGTAGAGTCTGACCAGAATCAAGGAATGACCGTTATCACACGCCCTCTCGTTCTTTTCGGCTCTATAGAAATACGGTTTTAGTGACTGACATGCCACTTCAATGTTAGGTACCGGCACACTCACAGGACTCAACGATATTATGCATGTGGTGGTTCCAGGGCCTCCTATAAACCATTTTGATTTAAAAAAATAATAATAATAAATAAGAGCTCTCGAATTCAAAGATTTGGAGGTCACTGTCCAGAGCTGAATTTTCCAAACGTGGTGGAGACTGACAGAATCGCATCGACTTTCTCTCTCCTGCAGTGTCCTTCAGCTCTGGCTGGGTCCTCTATGATGGTGCTGTGTCCTGTGGGGACACACTCAGCCTGACTGCTGTGAGGTCCGTGCCCAGTGCATCCCCACGGGCAAGGTAGGAAGTTAATGCTGCAAGTAACACCTCCCCCCCCTGATTTTTTCTTACAAAGATACGATTTTTAAACCCCTCAGCCAGCTACCCTGAGAGCTGAAATCTTGGGGTTCCCAAGTCAGCACTGAGCCATCTGAGGAGGGGTGCCCCCGGAGAGGGGGCCAAGCCGCTCTGAATGGATCTGAGGATGGGTGCCAGGATCTGGGCTTCAAAGGGTTAAGCTCAGAGCCACCCACCAGGCCTGGGCGTGGCTAGAATTCTTGCATTTTTTGTTTCTCCTGGATCATTATATGGATGTGTGCTATGGCCTGAATTGTGTCCCCCCTAAAATTCAGATGCTGAATCCCTAATCCTCAATGTGACTATATCTGGAGGTGGGGCTTTTAAGAGGTGATTAACGTTAAACGAAGTCCTACGGGTGGGGTCCTAATCCAGTAGGATCGGTGGTGGCTTTGTAAGAAAAGGAAGACACAGATCCCTCTGTCTACCCCACTGTCAGGAGAAGACTGTTTACAAGCTGTATCAGCCAGCCCCTTAATCTTGGACTTCTAGCCTCCCAGAGCTCTG
>NW_011889140.1:120555-130520 GCF_000151845.1 Pteropus vampyrus
TTTTAAACCCCTCAGCCAGCTACCCTGAGAGCTGAAATCTTGGGGTTCCCAAGTCAGCACTGAGCCATCTGAGGAGGGGTGCCCCCGGAGAGGGGGCCAAGCCGCTCTGAATGGATCTGAGGATGGGTGCCAGGATCTGGGCTTCAAAGGGTTAAGCTCAGAGCCACCCGCCAGGCCTGGGCGTGGCTAGAATTCTTGCATTTTTTGTTTCTCCTGGATCATTATATGGATGTGTGCTATGGCCTGAATTGTGTCCCCCCTAAAATTCAGATGCTGAACCCCTAATCCTCAATGTGACTATATCTGGAGGTGGGGCTTTTAAGAGGTGATTAAGGTTAAATGAAGTCCTACGGGTGGGGTCCTAATCCAGTAGGATTGGTGGTGGCTTTGTAAGAAAAGGAAGACACAGATCCCTCTGTCTACCCCACTGTCAGGAGAAGACTGTTTACAAGCTGTATCAGCCAGCCCCTTAATCTTGGACTTCTAGCCTCCCAGAGCTCTGAGAAGTCAGTTTCTGTTGTTTAAGCCACCTGGCGTATGGTACTTTGTGGTGGCAGCCCGGGCGGACTAGTTCAGCGTCCTAGCAGAATATCAAGTCTTTAGGATAAGCTGAAGCCACAACCCTGGACAGGAGGGAGTTCAGGTTCCAGAAGAAATTTCCAGGAAGCCACCACAAGCACGTTAGAAACAACCAGATTTTTATGACCACATTTGCTCCAAGTACGTCTATCTTTTGCAAAGGTTCAAAGTCCCATCTTGGAGGAAAGGCTCTCATTAGTGGCTAAGTACGAAGGACACTGGAGTCCCAGCTCTGCCACTTACGCCACGCAGCCCTGGGAAAGTTGCCTCCCCTCTCTAAGGCTGTCTTTCTCAATGTAAAGCTGAGACAACGCGGCAGCACCACTTAAGGATGCTCTTGGCTGCGACTAGCAGAAACTTGGCTAGCAGTGGCTTAACAAATCGGGGTTTATGTTTCCCAAAGAACAAGAAGTCTGGAGACAACAGCTCTGGCCGGGCTCAGGTGTGCAGTGGTGTTGTCAGAAACTGGGGTTCTTTCCAGGGGTTCATCGAACCATCCCCCGCATGTTGGCTTTTTTTTGTGGCTTCCTAGTCAATGGCTTCATTGCTGAAGCACGAGTCATTATAACAGAGTCCAAGCAGAAAGAAAAGTGGGGGGGGGGGTGGCCCAGCTCCCTTCTCCTGCCACCTGACAGGAAGCAACAGCTCTGCAGCAGCCCAGAGCTGGTCCTGTGCCAGGGTGACCCTCGCTGTGAGGCTGAGCCCACCTTCCCTGATACCAGAACGAAGCCAGGGTTCTGTGAGCAAAAAAGAGAAACAGTGTAGATTTTTAATAGTGTTTAAAAGTGAAAAGTTCCATGTAATATGCTTAACGCCGCGAATGTCGACTACTAAAGAGCTTAATTTTCAACTTTTACTAGAACCCAACTCATCTGATAAACTGCATTTCCCTCAGTGAGATCACTTGAGATAGCTGCCATATGAAAAAATGCAGGTCTCTGTGTCAAGGAGTCAGAGTAGGAATAACTGGAGGATAAACTCAAAGATAGAAATGTAAGCACATGATTTTTTAGCTGTAGCTTCATACTAGAATCAAACTTTTCTGGCATTCCTAAGCCACAGTTTATATCAGCAGATCCCTTTTTGGTGGCTTCAACTGAATAGGGTGGCCAAAGAATATCTTTAGTGTAAATACATCCTAAAGGCTTTTGGAAAATAGTGTGTGTGTGTGTGTGTGTGTGTGTGTGTGTGTGTGTGTGTGTGTGTAGGGAGTGGGGGTGGGTGAGGGAAAGGGAGAACCTTTAATTAGCAGTAGGGTGGGGAAAAACCCTCTTCTGAGGTTGTTATGGCTCACTTATTCTGGTTTTAAATAAACTCCTACTTAAGAAACAAAAACATCCTTCTTAGCAGGCATACCACATCAACAGTCCGATGAAACATCTTCGCTGAAACCCTCGCTTTGGAATTAATCGCCAGGTCTGATTCAGATGAATGGGATCTAATCACGAAAGTTTCGGATCTACGGAAACCAAGCGTTCACCTGGATCTCACATACTCAAGAAAGGAATCTAGTGCAGGGGGAATGTTAATAGTCTGTATTCTTAAAACTCTCTCTCTGAACACGAGCGGAATTTCATCGTGATCTAATTCAGACCTGGCACAGTGGGAGAGAGAAGCCACCACTGTCCTATGCTCTTTCACAGCAGGTACATAAACAAACGGTGCTCACGACACGCACGTCACACTGAAACACAAACACGAATGCCAATTAACAAGGGGACAGCCGTCGGCGGAGGCGTTTAATTGTTTCCTATGTCATGACTAACGGTCTGTTTTGACACCTTCTGCCTTTATTAATCTTGTGAATGTTTATAAATAAATAAAAACAGAAATTCACAACGGAGACCTAATACTTCATATACATTTCACCTGAAATCAAAATAAAAGAGACCGATGACATGTGTAAAGATATATTTGGGCAGTATTAAGAGCCCCAGAATTCAAATACGGCATATATTTTTTCCTATAAAACTCGTATGTGTACTAATAAGAACCAACCTCCTCAAACCACTTCACTTCCGATCCTGGTGCCAACAGTCACCTTACTGGGTGTTACTTTACTTTTTAATATACATTTAATTTTGGAAGAGTTTTAGATTTACAAAAGAATTGAAGATAGGATCGAGTGTGCCCATGTGCCTCTCACCCACTTACTGCTATTACTGACTTCTTAATAATGTACGGTGGTGCATGCACTGAATGGGTTTTCAGTCTCAATGGTAAACGCCCTGCAAGTCCCATCATGAGGATAACCGGACAGTGAGAACTGAGCAGTGAGGTGCGCCAACCTGTTACCCATGGAGGTGACATAACGAAGGTGGTACCGAGTGCTGAGTGGGCCCACAGAGGCTGACGTTCAGAGGAGGTGGCAGCTGAGACAGAGCTAGAATAATGAGGAAAGACCGGGAGGTGGAGGAGGGGGTGGGTACTGGTTCGTAGCCATATCGGCATTGTTAATGTGAATAAAGTCCCTCCGAAATAAAGCCCAGTGCTTTTAAGTTTGCGACCTTGCTTATGATGCCGGTAGATTTTCAAGGCGCGGAACACCGAGGAGGGATAGTAAAATCTGCACTGAGATCTAGGAATGTCAAACTTAAAATAAGTTTACAATCTAGGGTAAGTCAGAAGTCATCTTATCAAAGGTTCTAATAGATAAGCAGCATGGACTAGAAAAACGTCCTGAAGGAAAATTGTTTAAACTATGATATTTTCCAATAGAAATTGAGGAAAAAGTCCCCGAATATTCCATTTTCGGTATCAAAACACTTCTGCTTAGCCCACAAAAAGTCCTATTTGAGAACTGCTATCTTACACTATTTGCGTAACAAATCCTGTTTTCAGCTGACTGAAGGATATACTTTAGAGGCCATTCTCTAATCACCATAAAATCTGAATTAGCAAAAAAAAAAAAAAAAAATAATAATAATAGAGGCTTCACAAGATAAACTTTAAAAACTTTATTCAAGAGTTTCCTTATTTTTTTCAATTGCTGGCAATAGCCACCATTCTGTTTTTAGCTCAACTGGGCATTAATGATGATTTATGATAAGATACACAGAATTACTTACGAGTTGAATGTGGAAGGCTCTGCTCATAGTTTTACAAAAAAAAAAAAAAAAAAAAAAATCAATCTGCCTCCAGAGCAACAGGAAGAAAGTATCAATGAGGGAAAGGTGACAGCAGAAAGACAAGCTGTGCCCAAGTGATCAGACACCACGCAGAGCTGGAAATCACCAGGACATCCCTGGTACTTCTGAGAGGTCCTCAGGCACTTTGCAGGAACAAAGGGACCCTTCTACAAAGGCGAAGAGGTCAGACACCACTGCCTCAAGCAGAGGGGGCACATAAAAAACGACGACGACGACGATGATGATGGTGATGATGATGATGATGATGATGATGATGATGACGGCTGACCTCTTATCCTAGTCTAGACTTCCGAGTCTGCCACTGTTAAAATGCTGCTCAGACGAACCCCGTGAACCCCAGTATCGAATCCCAGGGGTTACTTACTGGATTCATAGGCCCACCCCCCAGAGATCCTGATCCCCTAGCTCCAGGCAGGGCCCAGAAATGTACTTATTTCAGAAGCATCCCAGGATGCGGGTGAAGAAGGTCCTTGATGATACTCTGAGACACCTCCAACTTGGGGCTACACGCCTTAGGCCATCTGCGCACCAAACCAGCCCACCTCACCCTACTCTGGGGGTTGCCCTTTAAGACTTTCTGCAGCAGGACAAATTTGTTAACCTGATTAGCTGGCACCTTGATCAGAAGAGGCCTAATCAGCAGCCTGGTGCTGCCCTTTGTTGTACGACTGTTAGCAAGTGTCACTGCGACAGGCTTCTATCAGCGCTCACATTTAATTATATTCAGTTTCACGCTCATCCATTTAATGATGCCTGGTCAACACCACTAAGATGACACCAACGAACTGCACAGCACGAAGGATTAACGACCAAGGGAAAATAAGCATGCATACGGCTCCCAACAAATTTCAGCTCCGATAAGAGGCCTTCCAGTATGCCAGGTCTGACCCTGCCAGGCTCTGTGTGGTCTTTAAAATGCAGCCGGCACACACACGGGGGTTTCAGATCACTTGAGCCATTCCCGAAAGAGTGTGGGAACCCCACCTTTGAGTCCCGGCCCAGACTTGGACCTGCATGTGTGTACTCCATAAGCAAAGGTTCTGTCACTGGCCACTCCTCGGACACATGGGCACTCAGAGAGAATGCTGCAGCGCAGGACACGACGCTGAACCCAGCAGCCCTCAACGCTCACTGAATACCAGAAGAGGAGGAAAAGCTCTGGAAAAGTCACCCACGTTTGGGCCCCGCCAGGCCCGGACTCAGAACCTCCGGTGACCTGGTGGCTTCGGCGTGGCTTTAATACCCTCTTCGCGTCCACCCAGGGTTGAGCCCCGCGGGTGTGGCTTTGTTCCTCCCAGGGCTGGGAGCACCCTGAAGGCAGGCATGGCTTTCCACACTGTGCCTTACAGATGGGACACTTAACAAACCACCACCGAACTAAACGGAACATATTTCCATATAAGGCAACTTCCCCGTCCATAACAGGCCAGGAACCGCAGGGATGATGGGAGGCTGGGTGGCCATCTGTGGTCTCGTTCTCTCTGCTGGTGTCTTACCTGCAGGATGAAGGAGCGAGCTCTCACCGTTCCTCCAGCTGCGGGTTGAGAAGCATTCTAAAAGCGCGCCTGGGGTTCAAGTCGGCAAAGGTAGCGGCTTTCGCCGAATACCGGGATGTCCTCTGACACATCGCCACGACCGAAAAGAAAAGCTAAAAATGGTTCATCCCAATGACTGCCTCCTGCCAGCAACAGGCTGCCAGACTTAGTGGATACAGACGCAGGATGCCCACTGACGTCTGGGTTTCCGACGAACAGTAAATAATTTTAATGTCATTACATCCTGTGTTATATTTGGGCATACTTATGCTAAAAATGTATTCATCGGAAATGCCACTCAGCTGAGCGTCCTGTATTTTATCTGGCACCTGTACCAATACAAGTCCCAAACTAAATTGTCTAGCTTTGTCGCTTTGTTCCAGGGGAAAGGGGTGGTGGTGGTGCAAGATAAAAACATTTGAAAACCTTGTATTTGTCTCCAACATTTTTTGGTATTCACCGGCACAAGGACTATCCAGAATGAACTACAAGCAGAAAGTCCCCTTTTTCCCAGTGACTTTCCAAAGAACTGAGTTCTTCGGCTCTGAATAAAAGACACAGCAGAGTGAAACTTTTGTGGTTGGCCGCAGCTGAGCAAACGCATCCAACAAAGGAAGCATTCAACTCACACCTGACATCACACGCACGCACTGGAACTTCAAGGAACTGTATGTAGAAACCAGAAAACGGTGATGAAATTTTATCTGGCTAATCTTGTAACGATGAAGTTCTACTTCCCGGTTTTGCTCCTGGTGGCGAGGGAGGAAAGACACACAGCAGAAGCGGGAGAGGAGAGAAGGAAGCCCAGAGGCATAATCGGATCTGCTCTCAGCGAACATGGCCGAGGACCAGCGGAGGGGGAGGCAGCTCTGGCCTCAAGGCGAGACGGACGGATTACGGCCATGCGCACGATACCTCTTCATACAGGGCACCAGGGGGGTGGGTGTGCCCACAAAGTTTCCTGCTGTACCCTCAACGACGAGAACAGTGCCTAGAACCCTGAAGCACTCGATAAATCTTTGTTGAATACAGAGCAAAGGGATGCACACAGACCTGAGAAGAGAATGGGGGATCCAGAGGTGTCTCCCCAGGGCGGTGACGCCTGATGCTTTAGGAAGAGTCAAAATGAATGAGTGGGGCCAAAGCGTCCCAGGCAGGAGGGGTGGCCCGCACAAAGGCACGGCAGAGTGACAGCACCAGACTCCACGAGTGAAGACAGCCGACAGACAGCTCCGGCACAGGTCGGTGTTCGGGAGAGAGGTCTGGGCTGGGGATGGGACAGGAAGTCCGGCGAGAAGACGGCTGGAGGCCGGAGGCCCAGTGTAGAGAGGATGCTCTCTGGTAGTTGGGGGGTGGGAGGGATCCCAAGTCACATCTTCCTCTTGAGGGAGCAGAGGAGACTAAGAAAGGGCAGTCCTAGCAGGAAGAGCCGAGCCAGGAGAGGCTACTGCCACACAAGCCCGATAGCCATGTCACAGAGATGGGGCTTCTGGTGTCAAAGGAGATCGAAGCAGAACGTTAAGGGGTGAACTGGCGGCTGAGCGAGTGAAGAGACTGAGTGTAGACTGCAGCTTTTCCAGCCATGGAATGGAAGAAATGAACAGTCTGAGGGGGCGATGGGGCCAAGAGGTTGCCAGTTCACAGGTTAAGTCCTTCGGGTGGGAGAGGCCTCGAGGCCTGTGTGAGATGAAGAGATGGAACCACAGGCAGCAGACGCTGATGACACAGCTCAGACTGAACGAGGGAACGCTATACAGCCAGGACGGGGCGACGCCTTTTCTCAACTTCCTGTCCCTCGCATTCCCTCCACCAGCCCCCGACTCCCTGCACGATGAGCCCGCCACAGCCTGGCTGGGACCAGAGCCCGCACCTGGGTGCCCCGGCTCTCATCTGGGTCAGCGATGCTTTATCCGAAGGAGAGAAAATGAACACTTCCAGAGGTAAGGGACAGGGGACTCAACTCCACTTCGCTTAAAAACACAAAACAAAAAGTAAAAAAAAAAAACTGTGAGCTAGAAAGGCAAGCGCTTTCACAGACCCTCGTTCAATTAGCTCCTCAAAAATCTTTTGGGGCCCTGGGAGCCAGGAATCTCCAGGGACAGAAATGACAGGAACGTCACTCAGTGCTTGAGCCAGCCGCCGTGCACACGGGTATGGTGCAGAAGCCATGTTTGTGAATAAAGCGACTCAAAGATCTAACCATTCTTTACTCCTTAAAACATAGATAATGGAAAAAAATCGGGGAAAGTATATCTCTGAGTAACAACAGTCAACTAGTATTATTTCTTTAAACAAGCCCAACGAGCAGGCAATAAATGATTTACTCAAGATGCCATTTGCACAATACCAAAAACCACACTAACATAAAACTGATAAAAATGTGCAACCTTTACAGTATATAACAGTCGCACTCTGTTTAAAAACAAACAAACAAACAAACAAAAACAGTATAAAAAGGTAGTTCAATATCAAGTGCAAACTGGAACCAGGGCAGTAGCGGTATTTCTGTGGCTCCCTGAAATAGTCTTTTTGGGTCAGAAATACATGCAGTGTGATTGGAGGCGGCCCACAGGCAGAGTAGAGATAACCGAACCAATAGCCCACCATGAGGGTCAGAGAGGGCTATGGGGACCTTTAATGATGTATCCATAAATACTGTAATTGTAAGAATGTGTAACCAAGTAAATACTGAGCTAAAAAAGACACGCGACACACCTTCCAAGTCTTATGTCCACCCTAACACTTAAATGCATGAAACCAGCCACCTCTCTTGAAGCGAGGCTTTGAATAAGGTGAGAATGAATTTCCTAGGTAGCTTTCTGAAGCTGAGAAGTTAAACATCTAAGGAAAAAGCATAACACAGGGTATATGCAAGGAGCCAGATAAGGAGGACTGCTTCCTGGGGCTGCTTTGTCTCTAAACGTTAGGATCCGATATGCAGCGGGGGCCTCACTGTTTCAAGTGTGGTCCACCGACCAAGCACCACGGTAAGTGATGCTGCATCTGAGATGCAGCATCTCGGGGGCCACCCCAGACCCACTCGACCAGAATCTGCATTTAACAAGACCTGCAAGTGATTTGCATCCACGCTGAAGTTTGAGAAGCCGGAGAGAAAGATGGGCGGGCTTTCCGTAAGGCTGCCCCACAGCCGGGGGTAATACAGAAACCAGGCAAGTTACCAAGTGCTACTTTCATTACATTGTATTTTACTTTATAACATCTTCCAGTTTTATTTACCTTTTCTCTAAAGTAACAGCTGTTTTCCTTTCTTTTATCCATGAGCCTTAATCTTCAAAGTACTTTGGCTTCATGCTACCATCTAAAGTAACGTCGACTTTAAATTATGTACATAAAAATAAACAGGGTAGGAGGAAATGGAAAATATTTCTGAAGTTCAATTTTAGATACAGTTATTTTTTTTTTCTTTTTCTTTTGTGACCATTGTTAACTGGCTTGTCAGCAAACCTGTGTTTTCACAGCAAGCTAGGAAGTTACTTAGAGCATCATCTAGAAAAACAACATGGAATTAGAACCACACAGAAGGGGCCAGGGCGGGTGCCGCAGAAAGCGAGGCTGCAGGCACACAGTGCATGCACAGACAGGTGCTCTACAGCAGATCTGGGTACGTGTGTTTCTATTGCTAACTGGAAAGCTAACGGCGCCCACCGCACTGTAAACTCTGGACGGGTGGGGATCCCGGATCCATTTTATACTGCCTGACCAATGGGAGGGGGGGCCGATCAATACCTGTGAATAAGTGAGTGAATAAACGAATAGCACAGAAACTCAGATTCATCCTACAACAACATCCTGCTCCCTCCCTGTCAAGCCCTGCAGAAGCAAGAGAACGAAAGGAACCTCCTGTCCACTTCTGATTGCCAAGAAGCCACTCACCACCTGAGACGTCGCTGCCATGGCGGCCGCTGGAGGGGCCTTTTTCCTCTGGGAACTAAATCACTCCCACCCCATCACTGCAATAATTAGCATCAGCTTCCTTATCTAAATACACTTTTAGGACACTTTTAGGACTTCGAAAGATAAACGCTGCCCATTCAACGACCCTTACATATACTAAGATCTGAGTGTAAGTAGTTATTTTCAACAATTTTCAAAGTCTCTTCTACTGCTGTAAAGGACTTTACAGAGGTTGAACTTTCTGTACCCTTTTGGTTGCTGTGATGTAGACACTTTCCATTAACCCAACTGAAAAAGCAAGAACAAGAATGAGGAAAGAAAGTAAAGGAGATCAGTCACGGAGACGACTAATTGTGTTCTAAATACGTGACATGAGATTAGCAGGAGGCAAGAGCTCAGGGAAGCTACGCTGGAAAAGCCAGACCCTTTGATGTTGGAACATCTGGTTGAAGATTAACCAACCAAGCAGAATACATGGGGAAAGAGGATTTATAGCAATTTGGGAGAGGAAGATAGATCGGGCACGGCAAACGGTTCACAGACTTAGATAACACCCCGTACTCATGATGCCCCCGTGGTGTGGTCTGAGACATGAGTTTATTAGCAAGATCAGCAACTCCACTAATTTTGTCCCATCCCCTCCCCCCCCCGCCCCAAAAGAGCTAATTTTCAAATGCTTTATAAATAAACTCAGGAGGCTTGGTTGTGGCTGGTGTCATGATTCCCTTGTCCCCTCCCTGCAAAGCTACAATTCGCATGGGAGGTGGTGGACACAGGAAGTGGTTTC
>NW_011889140.1:131305-131832 GCF_000151845.1 Pteropus vampyrus
GTTATGAGGAGCAAAAGAGACAATGGATCTGAAAGCACTTGAAAATCTATAATGAATCATACAATTTAAGATAATGATATCAACACTTCAGTGATAAAAGGTAAGAAAAGCTGAGACTCTTCGTTGGATGAATAGGTGGGTAGGTGGGTGGGTGGATAGTTGGATGGGTGGGTGGGTGGGTGGATGGATGGATGTGTTGGTGAGTGGGTAAATGGATGGATGGATGGGCAGAAGGGTGGGTGGATGGGTGGAAGGGTAGGTAGGTGGATGGGTGTATAGAAGGGTGGGTGGGTGGATGGACGGGTGAGTGGATGGGTGTGTATGAGGGTGGGTGGATGGGTGGGTGGACAGGTGGACGGGTGGACGGGTGGACAGGTAGGTGGGTGGATGGATGGGTGTGTATGAGGGTGAGTGGATGGGTGGGTGGATAGATGGGTGGATGGGTGGATGGGTGGATGGGTGGATGGGTGGATGGATGGATGGATGGACGGATGGACGGATGGATGGGTAGATGGATAGATGAATAG
>NW_011889140.1:132196-132522 GCF_000151845.1 Pteropus vampyrus
ACAGGAAGATAAAGTTAGGAGGTGTCTAACATCAGTCTTGGCAGTCCACTCTCTTGTGTAAACATTTCCTTAAGGAGTCTGAGTTTAGAAATGGGAAGGTAAGAGCAGGGAGCAGTCAGCCCCACCTAAAAAACAAAATGTTACGAAACCAGTGCACAGAAACAATACCCCTGGTCTGAAGGGTGGTAACTCCCTTCTCGTGTTTACTTAGCATTTATGTAGTGTTTTAATGTGTATCGATTTAAAATGCATACGTTTAATATTTAATGCAACATCTAATAGATTTCCATCAAGACATTGAAAGAAACATCATTATAGGCAATGAT
>NW_011889140.1:133482-146114 GCF_000151845.1 Pteropus vampyrus
GTGTATCGATTTAAAATGCATACGTTTAATATTTAATGCAACATCTAATAGATTTCCATCAAGACATTGAAAGAAACATCATTATAGGCAATGATTTTATTTTTAAATTTGAAGAGGCGAATGGGGTTCAAGATGGTAAAAAAAAAAGGGACTGTTTCAAACAGCAGTGGGGAAAGTACACAATAGGAGCCTTTTATCAATTTTAATTCCAACTAAAAACCTAAGTTACAAGAATCAATTCTAAAGAAAACACAAGTTGCATTAAGAGCCGGTTTAACAGTTTGCTCTGCCAAGAGATGAGTGAGCTAAAGAGTTTCATTTCACTAGGCTACCTGCAATTTTACAGTGAAGGAAAATAAATGAATCCGTACGAGTGTGCACGGAGTACGTGGCCCGTGTGCCCAGGGAAGTCTTTTAGGAAGGAGACTTCACTTCGCTGCGGCCATAATGGAAGCGTCTGGACCATCCCTGGACTGAGGGGGCCTGCGGAGAGCGAAGCCACCTTCTGAAAGGGCGCCCTGTGCTGCGGCAGATGGGCTGTAAACTTGACCAGCCTGCAGACGCCCCGTCCTCCACCCTCACCAGTTGAATGCATTACTTTCTATCCTGTTCCCATATGCTTTATCACACACTCAGAAACATGTGCAGCAGATGGCCTGTAACAAAGAGACCGATCAACCGAGCAGAGAGCGGAAGACCTTGCTCTGAGGGAGGCGTCTCAAAACCAGTCACCTCCAACCTGTGATCAGACGGGAACATTTTAAATAATCGAGTGACGTGAAACACAAGTAACTTATTCTATGTCATCCGTACGAAACAGATAGGGCCCTTCCGTATTACCATATTTGGAACAAGAGACTTACATTTACCTTATGCTATTCTGTTTCCTAGCTCGAAATAACCACAGATTTCCTTAATATCAAAAAATACTAGATAGAAAATACAATGATAGAACAATAAGCAGTTCCCAGAGGTTCTGCCTTCAGGAATCAGACACACGTAGCTCATGAGCAGTGAAGCAAGAAAATGTTCTATGTTTGCAAATAAAAGCCTCTTCTTTTAGAAAATCTCTATTTTAATATAAAGAACAGAAGGGCTATTTATGCCACTACTTCTGTCTGTGTAGAGACCAAAGAAGTCAGATAAAGGGCTTTGGAGAAGTGCGTCCAGTAAGATGGTGACAGTGGACACGGCAGGGAGACCGTGCACGAGTCACTGTCCTGTGCGTGGATACAGTTTTTAAAAAGCAGGCCGCTCCGGAATAGAATAAAAGTTAGAAAAAGCCACATGAGAGAAGAAACGAGAACTCAAGAGAGAGGACCTGACTCAAACACCCACTCTTTCTCCCATCCCAGAGGTGGACTCTGAAATGGCTCAGTTCTATGAAACAGGCACATTCATTTGAAAGCCCAAATGTGTATCTTTAACATGGTCACGTGGTAACTCAGAATAAATAAGTGAGCAACAACGGGCTTTGCCCTCGTAAAGCCACGTTGTGGGGCAGCACAGGTGCGTGTTTTCCGAGCAGGAGAGGAGAGTGGAACCGAGTGAGCGGGAGCTACTCCGGATGGCCTGGGCACACCTCAGTGCCCGGCTGCCTGTGATCAGGAAACAGCAGCGGTGACAAAGCCCCACCACACGTGTGCTCTGGGTCCCTCCCCACACTCCAAACGGCTCCTAGGAGCTCAGCGCAAGAATGAGAGGGCAGTGGCCTTCAGGGACAGTGAACCTGACAACTGTCCCCCTCCAAGTGTCAGGAAGAGGCCTGAACTGATACGGCAGGTCTTTCTCCACTGGCACCTCACAGAAAGAGAAACGGAAATGTTCTGATGTCACCGACTCGTGCTCTACGACAGGTTCTGCTACTCAAATAATACTCCTGTCGTAAAACTTGTCAACAGCCAGTAGGTTAATGGCACAAGCAGAGGAAATAAGCAAAGATCATGCATCTCCTCTAAATTTTCAAATGGAAAACCCAGTCCTTAGGGGAGCTGTGTAAATCTCAAAAAACTTCCTTTATTTAAAAAAAAAAAAAACAGGAGACCATATCCTGGTATGCTCAATGCAGATTCAAATCTTTTGACTTCTGTAATCTATAGACCTTTATCATCTTAACTTTTTTTTTTTGAAGGTGATTAAAATACTTAGAGGAATGAGCTCGATACACTAATGACTCCAAAGGGTTAGTGAAGTGTCTAAAGTAACTTCCAGAAGCTGCTTAGTCCTTGAGAGATTCTGGCATGTGTTTCAATGCATAGATTCTTGCAACTTCCAGCTGCCACAGACATGCTGGTTCCCTTTGAGGCGAACAGGCATTGACACAGTCCCGTAGAGCCTCTAGTTGTGTGTCAGCAGTATGCAAACATTAGGCTCTGAAAGGGTTATTTTTATTTTCCCTTTCTCTCCCATTCCTGCTCTACCTTGACACACGCACACGCACGCACCACGGCGTCCCGTGATAACGTAGTCCTACCTGGTCAGAGAGGATATTCATTGAGGAGACAGTTCGGCTAGGTGATTGACTTTCATAAAATATCAAAGAGAAATAAAAGTCTGCATTAAGATATTGTTGAAAAAACTCATAATGGTGAAACCTCAATTTTGATTTCTAAAAGCGCTGTAACATTCTTCAAAAACTGAAGCCTTTTATAGCTGAAAAATAAAATGTATGCACTGTATTATCTGTCTATCTATCTATATCTCTATCTATCTAGCTAGCTAGCTATAAATCTGCCCCCTGTCTGTCTATCTATAAAGCTGCCCACCAAAATGGCTAAGTTAAAAAGACTAATTTCACCAAGTATTGGTGAGAATGTGGAGTAATAGAAATTCTCACATATTTTCTGGTGGGAATATAGAAAGATACAACCAACTTGGAAAAAGGTCTAGTAGTTTCTTATGAAACTAAACATTAACCTACCCTATACCCAGAAATTCTGCCCCTTGGTATTTTCTCAAGAGCGATGACAACATATGTCCACAGAACAACTGCATAAAAATGTTCATAGCAGCTATATTCACAGTAGCCAAAAACCAGAAAAATTTGTGTGTCTATCAACAGGAACATGGATAAACAGACTGTAGAATAGTCATACCGTGGAACACTACTCAGAAAGAAGAAGAAACGATCTACTGGTAAAAACAACAAACAGGCTGATCTCGAAAAGCATGATGAATAAGAGAAGCCAGAATACATACTGTATGTTTCCATTTATGTGAAGTTTTACAAAAGGCGAAAAATAATCTATGGTGGAAAAAATCAGAACAGTGTTTGCCCCTAAGGGAGAGGGCAGAGATTTACTCAGAAGGGGCCTGAAGAAACTTTCTGGAATGATAGTAACGTTCTGTATCATGATGGGGTTTGGGGTTCCACAGATGTACGTGTATGACGACCCAAGATTTATATACACATTCTCCCATGAGAAAAAAATCATAAACAAATGATTTTTTTTTTCGAACGAACACTAATTCATGACAAGCATGCTACAGTATTTAGAAGAAAGAGCACTGATATCTGAGATACACTTTAAAATGCATCAAAAAATAAAGATGGATTATTGGGTGGATAGAAGGATGAACAAATAATAGAGAAGCAGTAAAGCAAGTATAGCAAAATGTTGTAGAATGTGAGAGATATGGGTATTCACTGTAAAATTCTCCCCATTCTTTGGTATGATGGAGCGTTTTCATGAAATAAGTTAGAAAAAAAAAATCTGTTGTTACCCCATAATAACATCATTTAAAATTTTATTTTTGGGATCGCCGTATAAGCAAAGAGAAACCAAGTAGCTCTTTATTTTTTTTTTTAAGAGTGAAAAAAGATTAAACGTTTGCAAGTGAGTTCAAACACCAAATAAATACTCTTACTTCACAGCCAATAAAGCTCTCAGTATATGCCAGAAGGAGAACGAGGGCATCGCATTACGCCTTACGAACCCAAACATACCTGAAGGACTATTACGAATCACCACATCCTTCCCTAGCCCGGACCCTCCCACTGATGGGTTCTAACGAGTTATAGAAACTTGTTATAGAAACAGTTTGCTAATGGACTTAAGACACAAGCCAGAAGAGTCCCCCATTCCCAGCTGGGTGTCACCCTAAATGCCACCCTGCTCGGCTGGACCTCCCTCGAGAGCTCATCAGAGTTGTTTGTGCGACTTTATCGCTTCTGCACATCTGGATCTCACACAGCACCGAGCACAGAGCTTCGCTCTGAGGAGCTGCTTAGGGAACAGCTGTTCAGGGTTGCTTTCCAGGGTTCAAAGGCAAACGGGGACCACACAAGGGGGTATTTTTGTCTTTCTGCATAAAAAATAACCAGGCTCCTTAAGAACCCCCTTTTTATATTGGTAAAATGCCATGCTGATTAAAACTGCGTGGAATTACAATTAAATCCTCCAAGTTGTTAAGCTGCTTAGTCTGAGGGTGAAGTCCAGGCTGCCTGGTGTCACGGGTGGACTTCGCCGCTTACTGTGGGACTTCGGGGAAGTGGTGTCATTTCTCTGTGCCTCACGTTCCTCTTCTATGACGTGAGACTGATATTCACATCTCACGGGGTTGATGTGAAGATTAAATAGAATAATCCCTCCAGGTGCTTAGCATTGTGCCTGGCATGCAAGAAGCACCCCAAACACGTGAGCTAATCATCATTTTTCATATCTAGCTGAATGGAGCAGAGTGTGCCTGCCCACTATCATGCTGATTTAATACTAAAGAAAACAGAGACATTATCAATATTTACCAAAGATTTAGTAAGTCACAGTGAATTGAAATAAACTTCATCTCCAGGTTCTCGGGGTCAAAATACAAAAAGTCAGGACCCCTTTAAATACAGCATTTGGTGTCGCATAAGCCGCCTCAGGTCTTCCTTGCATATAGAATTGAGACTTTAGTCCGCAGAGTTTACAATTGTCTCAGGCAGGAAAGGACAGAGAAGTCACTGGTCCAAACTCTCCTCGAGACACACTGAGAGGACAGACAGCCTGGGCATCCCCTTCCCTGTTCTCCTCAACCTCGCGATGGCAGGAGGTCTGCCTTCCTCATCCCTCCGTCCCGTGGAGCCTAACTGACCCGCCCTCAGCAGCAACAGGAAACCAATGCAATGGCCCTTAAAATATATGAGATTCCCTAAATGGTTTCCCCACATCATTTTTTGGTCTAGACCTCACCTTCTCTGGGATGGACCACTCGCTTTTTACCTAACTAACTTTGTAGTCACCGAAAAGATCTCAGTGTTTTCTTCAGAGATTTAAAAAAAAAAAAAAGTTTTTTTTTCCTATTCTGCAATTTTGTTAACTTTAACCCACATTTAGTGCCCGCAAAGTCTTCTGTTAATCTAAACTTTGTAACCCCTTGCGATAGACTGAATGCGTGTGTCTCCCCCAAGTTTACGTGTTGAAACCTCATTCTTAATGTTATCCTGTTTGAGGGTGGTGTCTTGGGAGGTGACGATGTCGTGAGGGTGGAGACCTTCACGAATGAGATCACTGTCTTCATAAAAAGACACCGCGGGAGCTCCCTCACCCCTTCTGTTATGTGAGGACACAGCAGAAAGATGGCTGACTGTGAACCAGGAGGCAGGACCTGACTAGACACCAAATCTACCAGCGCCTCGATCTTGAACTTCTCAGCCTTCAAAACTGTGAGGAATACGTTTCTGTTGTTTATAAGCCACCCAGGCTCTGGCATTCTGTTACAGCATCCTGAATGGACTATCCACCCTTTCCACCTTTATCTCATTAAAGAATGACCGATTTCTCAGCAATATACTCATCCAAACCATTAATAAAATATTCTTAACAATAAACTATAAATTATAAATGACCAATAAACAAATTGACAAATAAATGCTGTTTAATAATAATAAGACCCATTACATGTGCTTTAAATACCTCTGTTAAGATAAATTTCCATTAGAAAATGCTTCTTGTTGACCCTTCTCTCCGAGAGGAGAGACACGAGGTATCACTGTGGTGCAAAGGAACCAACCCACCATCTCACTCTGACCCTACCAGTCTAACGAGGGAGAGAGTGAGCGTTGCCCACTGAGACTCTGCTCATTATTGTTTCGAAATCGTAAGTCTTACTAGTCTGACACACCTTATGAACGGGGGTTAGCTTTAATCAGTGTTCAGTGCCCTGTGTTCGGCTCTCTCAAAATTGCATTAAAAATTATATTAAAATCTTTCCCTCGATATAAATTCAGTAATTGTTTACTCAAATTCTGAGCTCTAAAAGTCAGTCTAAACAAGTGAAATGTTCATCTGACTTGGAAAGAGCTGTCTTTCCTCATCAAACTCACGTTTCTCTATCCTTGTGGGATACAGCATAAAACAAAACAATAAAACAAACCAATCTTTTATAAACTCAGTACTCACTTCCAAGGTGTCTTTTCCTAAGCCAGCTTTTCTTATGCCATTTGCTACTTCCCACAATTCCAAAAGATATTGCCAGTTCTAATATTTGAGTATGCGTTTATATGTTTTCTATAAAATCAAGGGTTCGAAATATTTGATGAACATATTGAATCCATATTTGATCATCTTAACTCACCATGCAATTTAAGTAATATGAGCTTTACCCAGTTGGTTCTGTAATTATTATTCAGAGCATCACATGACATTGGAAATCACTATAAAACCAATATTTTCCAATCCATGAGATCACTGCTTAAATAATCTGATCCCTAAAAGGACGCCTCTTACAACTTTTAGGAGCACTGAGTAATGTGCTGAATGCTTATGCTTTATGAAATAAAAGTTCCTGTATCCCACTGTGGATAAAGCCTTGGAATATCCAGAAATAAACATCACAGACAATGTGATAGCTGGGGTTTTAGACATCCAAGCGTTAGTGGGTTTTATCTCACTCAAGAAACTCTTGCCTAATTACATCAAAAAGTACCTTAGTAATGTCCTTTATTTGTCCATTTCTTTTCCAATTGGATTGTAAAATATCACAGGATATGGACTTCTAAATAATCAAGCTGACATGGAAATATACTGGCCCCCTTCAAGGCACCCTTTTTGTCTGATGAGTATTTAGCGTACTGTCTTCATATAGTTGATACTCAATATGTAGGATTTCAAAGAGCAGAAAAGAGGAACGTAGCTGTAGGTGAAGTGGAGTAAGAATGTACAACAGTCATCCAGGGGGTGATGGGTGGAACGTTCTAGCTGGAGAATACGATTTAAACTGGTGAAGTGTGAAAGATAAAGTTGGAACAGGCACAGGAGGAAATGCAGAAAGACTGTAAAGGCCAGTCTTAGAAATTTAGACAGACTTTGGGCGACACGAAAAAATGAAATGTTTTTCTGCAGGGGCGAAACGTGAACGAAATGGTGCTTAAAGAAGGACATCATGGAAGAAAGAAAGCCTGAGTTGAAAGAATAGACTAAAACAGAAAGAGAGAGAGGAGAGAGGGAGGGAGAGAGAAAGAGACTGTCTTCAGCAATTACCCCCTGAAGGCTCAGGTACGCATGGTAGTGAAAATGAAAAGAACCGAATGAATGAATGTTAAAGAAAGAATACTGGCACAATAAGTATGATACCTGCACATGTGGTAAGGTCTTCAGCCTTAAAATAACGGAGATTCCCTCCTTATTTATTTACCTCTTGGCCAAAGCCCTGAAATAGGTAAGGTTCCAGCTTCTCTCCATTCTCGAGGTCATGTCCTTGCGAAGAGACTCGAGCCAGGACACTTACTTGCCCTTCTCCTTCCCCCAGCCCATGAGGTGTTGAATCCCATGCTGGTCCACCACATTGCCAGTGACTCCATCAGCTGCTATTCTGGGACCTGCCCAAGTGCCACATGCTTTCCCTCTCTGGGATGCCCTGAACTTCAACCTTTTGCCCCCAGTGAGATGGAAATTGCATAAGATCCAGCAGTTTCAGTCTTCCTGTGTTCCCTAAGAGGTGTGGTGTCAAGGACTGTTCAGGTGTTTCTACGCTGCTTCTGCCCTCTGTCGCGCTGGGCATCTTCAGTTATTCCTGTGAATGTTAAAGAGAGGATGGCCTCTCACTTGCCTAAGAGAGGCAGAGATGTGTCGGAGAGCCTGTGCTGAGCCTCTGAGACAACATCGGAAAGGCCACTCCAAGTTGGGGCGGGTCCCCTACTGTTTCATTTCAGGAAGGCATTGGGGGCCTATGGTGACATCCAATCGCAACCTTCTTTTACCTCATGTATTACCAATAGATAAGTGTCAACGAAAATTAGAGCAAAGCTTACAAAAAAGCAAGGCTTCTAAAAGTGGCCTTCAGCAGGGCACTCCGTGTTCTCCCTGCAGGTGTGAATGACCCCAACTCCGAAAGGACACCAAGGGCTCACGCATCTTGCTTATGAAAAAAAGTCACAGCTCACTGATCTCATCTAGAAAAAAAAAAACTTATTTTCGTGGTTGTAATAAGGGTGATTGAGGTGTTCCCCAAGGATCCCCAACATGGCTTTAATCTGGCAGAGTTCTGCTAAACAGATGCAAAAACTCTATGCTCTTCTCCAATTGCTATCTTCCGTGGCTTGGTCCCAAAAACTAGTGCACACTCTACCATGACCCTGACCACGTGGGTGCATCTCTTCTCACGGGTCTTAGGGTTAGGATCGATTTTCGTGTCCAGTTGTTGCTATAACTCGGTGGCTTAAAACAACATGGGATGACTATCTCACAGTTCTGGAGGTCGGAAGCCTCATATCAGGATCACTGGGCTACAAGAGCAGCTGCTGGCGAGGCGGCGTCCCTTCTGGAGGCTCCAGGCGAGAGTCGGTTTCCTTGCCTCGTTCAGCTCCTAGAAGCCGCTGGCGATCCCTGGCTCGTGGCCCCTCCTCCGCTTTCACAGCCATCCGTGTAACACCTTTAATCTCTCTCCGATGTGGACTCTCTGCTTCTGTTGTCACATCGTCCCCGACTCTGCCTCCCTCTTGTAAAGACCCCTGTGATTAAGTTGAGTCCACCTGAATAATCCAGAACCGCCTTTCCAGCTCAGGATCCTTAGCTTCATCAGTTGTGTAAAGTCTCTTTGCCACGTAAAGTAATACATTCACAGGTGTCGGGAGGGATTAGAGCATGGACACCTTTGGAAGCCATTACTTCACCTCCCACAAAGTCCTTGTGGCTGAAGAGCATCATTATCACAGGTCAGCTGACTTCTCTCAGCTTGGCTTTCCTCGTCTCCAGAACAAAGAGTATAAACTTGACTTGCAAGATCCTTCTGATACTCTATACATACATCTACCTTGATCTAAAGACATCCACATAGATGTGCTATACACATGCACCTGTAAGATTATGCCAACTACAGCGATTATAGGGTAGAGAAAGGGCTTAAGGGGTTACCCAGATGTCAAGTCTCGCTGATAGAGAACTTAAGGTGTGCTGAGCTGGAGAAGGAGGCTGGAAGATGAGGAGTTTGAGGTCTACCTGGTGCACTGAAATGGAGCTGTCTAGGAGTTTGTTGGATGTAAATAAATAGCGCTAGGATACGAGGTCAAGGAAAGACTTAGAAAAGGTGGAGTCATCCGCATAAGAGGGTATAATTAATGCCAGCTGTGAAGATTAATAAATTTATGTAAGGGGTAAATGAAAGAAAAAGAGCAAATATTTTCAGACTGACTAGACTCCAAGAGGAAGAGGAGATGGCCGGTCACTTCCAGCGGAGGCTTGATCACAGGAAAGCAAAATCTTAAATATGCTGATCGAACTGTTTATTTTAAGGGAATTTACTATAAACTACTTTTTTAAGTAGCTGATTGTCTCAAATTTTGCCAGTTTACAAGTCCCACTTGACAAAAATAATGCTTTTCTTAAAGTAGGGCATACTATTGGGTCACTATTTCTTTTAAAAAACAATTATTTCATATAATTAATTGGTCTATTAAAGTGCTGAAGCTTAATTTTAAAAATACGGTACGTTCGATGTTTGGGGGACCTGAATAATTTAGCTAGGACTGTGGTCTTTAAAAATTCTTAAATCGTATTTGGAGATATCAATAAATAATGACTTGTTCACAATATTTCTCTATAACTTGATCAAACTATAATAGCGTTATTGAAGAATATGATAATTTCCATTAAACGTGTTTCACAAATGGTACAAAAGGTAGTTGTTATCACAGGACACATTCTTCCATCTAGATTTCTGAAAAACAAATTCTCCTTCAATACACAGAATTATGCACATCTATTGTCGGTCCCATTTATTTCCATGTGCTTTTTTTAGTTAAGCAGTATTTACTAAAATCACTAAATTAGTATTTATTAACAATAATAAAGAGGTACAGTTAGGTTTACAAAGATATGACTAATTTGTTCAAAATGAAAATTAGATGAAAACTTAGAAAGGACTTTCATTTGCAAGCTATGAGTTTAGAAATCCAGACAACAGTTTCTTTTGGTTAGGATTTTAAGCTATTAAAATAAAAAACTTACTTTGCTGTAAGTGACATCATATTATAGGACAAGTAAGTACAAACAGGATACAAAAACCATTCATAAAGTCATTTCAAAGACTTTGTCAGAAGTCCCCTAGCCTTTGCTGTTGCTTCTGCATAGAGTTCTCGCACCTGGCTTGCAGTCCAGCCCAGCTGCCTCTCCAAGTCCACACCCTACAGGATGTGAGCCCGTGAGTTTTATTTAGGTGATGTGTTCTCAATATAATGTCAGCATAAGTCCAGCTTGTTGGCTGATCCTCCTGATAGCGTTCATGGCTTCATGGTCTTTCAACTGATCACGGTGTCCTAATAGCTGAAATCTGAGTTTGGCAAAGAATAGACCTCTCGGAGGGAAGAGAGACAGCCAACCATTCACTTCAAATGTTATGGCAGACTGTAGCTTCTCTGAGATCAACAAAAAGTTAATGGAAAAATTAGATAGTGAGCAGCAAAGTCAAGATCATACAATGAAAATCTGAGCATGAAGTCCTTAACCTAACTCTGACCTTTCTTTTGGCACATAAAGAGTGCTGGGCTTCAAAAATACATCCCTATAGAGTACATCTGCACAACTGACCGCTCTCAAGGAGAGACCTCCCCGCTCAATCAAGCCAGCCTCAATGCATAGTTTGTAAGAGATGGAGAACGTAAAAATTACTCAATACTTCTGAAGAACAGTTTCTGTAAAATTTCCAGGAAAAAAAAATGGATACTATAAACACTGTAGAGCAACTCAGATGAAATACAATAAAAACAAGTAATCGTGTTCAAGAGCTAGCTCAAATTCTAGAGTCATGTTCTAGAGCTGGAGTAAAGCCTCACTGTGACAACTACCTGTTGCCTTGGAAATCTCTGTGCTGATTCAAAGCAGCCACAGTAAGAAGAGAGAATCTGAAGCAAAACCTGAAATCTTATCTTGAATATACAAAGAGCAAAGTAATGCCAAAAGTTTAGCAAAATGTTAGTTTTCCCAGACTAACATGGAAGCACATGGAAATAAATGGTTCAGACAAGAGACATGTATAATACTGTGTATTGAAGGGAAATTTGGATGAACTAAAGATTCATTTAATAAAGAAGGTGTCATTTAGTCCCAAGAATCTAACTGGACTTCTATAATATATGATCTGTGTGTTCCAGGTCTCTAAGTTTTTCTCAAGTAATTTCTAAGACCTATTGGTGCACAGTATATGTGTATGTGTACGTGTGTGTGTGTGTGTTTGTGTGTGTGTGTACACAGCATGTTCAAAGTATAAGTCAAGTAAGTTTCAACAATAAAAGCAAAACTCTTAAACGAATTAGGTTTCAGAGAAGGTAAACAATGAAGTTTTCTTCGTAAAGTGCATGCTAATGACAATGACCTTGCACCATAGTATATGTACTAGCAGTTTTCAACCCTTCACCCATGCAGTACCAACCATGTGCAAAACAATCTACAAACTGCTGTGGCAACTGCCAAGTGAAATCAGATGTCTTCGTTGTGCATGTGATCCAGGAGAGCAGAGAAGACATGAATTCAAAACCCGTTACGATACAAGATAAGTATCGAGATGGTCTGAAGAACTCAGTGGGGTGAAGGAAACCTTAGAATGTCAAAGAAGATACTGTCCATTTCCGCAAAAAAATGGTACTAGCTCAATATCCAGATGCCAGGTAGAGACTCTGACTTCTGTTAGGGCTCCTGGCCTCAACTCCTTAAAAAGCCATCCTTATCCAATCAAGGAAGTAATCTAGGTGTGGAAATGTTCCAAGATAGGTTTTCCACTCAAATCATCTCATATACTCAGATTCTTTTAGCCATGGCATAAATATTCTCGCAGGTTGACGGTTTCTCTCCCGCTTCAGAGAACATGCCACTTCTGAGAGCCGAGCTACCTAAACTGATTTTTAGCAGCAAGATCTCTTTAAAATGTGGCCTCCAACCTAGGTTTTTTCATGGCTCTTCTTTCTCAGTAAAGACCAACCAAGCCTTCCTCTACTTTACGAGTGCATGAACTTAATGTTTCTATATATGGCATTTCAAGTGCAAAACAAAAAATCCAACCTGTTCTTGGGAATTAATGGCTTCCTAGAAACGCAAATATCATTCATTAAAATAGCTGATTCAAAGAGCAGTAGGGTCTTAATGAAAGAGGCTACATTTCAACACAGATGATCTAATGTCCTAAACATTCATTTCCCACATGAAGAGACACATGGGTCTTTT
>NW_011889140.1:146164-148273 GCF_000151845.1 Pteropus vampyrus
ACAATAAAAGCAAAACTCTTAAACGAATTAGGTTTCAGAGAAGGTAAACAATGAAGTTTTCTTCGTAAAGTGCATGCTAATGACAATGACCTTGCACCATAGTATATGTACTAGCAGTTTTCAACCCTTCACCCATGCAGTACCAACCATGTGCAAAACAATCTACAAACTGCTGTGGCAACTGCCAAGTGAAATCAGATGTCTTCGTTGTGCATGTGATCCAGGAGAGCAGAGAAGACATGAATTCAAAACCTGTTACGATACAAGATAAGTATCGAGATGGTCTGAAGAACTCAGTGGGGTGAAGGAAACCTTAGAATGTCAAAGAAGATACTGTCCATTTCCGCAAAAAAATGGTACTAGCTCAATATCCAGATGCCAGGTAGAGACTCTGACTTCTGTTAGGGCTCCTGGCCTCAACTCCTTAAAAAGCCATCCTTATCCAATCAAGGAAGTAATCTAGGTGTGGAAATGTTCCAAGATAGGTTTTCCACTCAAATCATCTCATATACTCAGATTCTTTTAGCCATGGCATAAATATTCTCGCAGGTTGACGGTTTCTCTCCCGCTTCAGAGAACATGCCACTTCTGAGAGCCGAGCTACCTAAACTGATTTTTAGCAGCAAGATCTCTTTAAAATGTGGCCTCCAACCTAGGTTTTTTCATGGCTCTTCTTTCTCAGTAAAGACCAACCAAGCCTTCCTCTACTTTACGAGTGCATGAACTTAATGTTTCTATATATGGCATTTCAAGTGCAAAACAAAAAATCCAACCTGTTCTTGGGAATTAATGGCTTCCTAGAAACGCAAATATCATTCATTAAAATAGCTGATTCAAAGAGCAGTAGGGTCTTAATGAAAGAGGCTACATTTCAACACAGATGATCTAATGTCCTAAACATTCATTTCCCACATGAAGAGACACATGGGTCTTTTTGTACCTTGTCAATGTCCCCCCCTTCCATAATATACATTACTAAATTTAAACACAATTCATAACGGTCATACTATACCATAGCTACAGAAAAAGCAATGCCTGAAAGGAGATGCCAGTAAATGGTCAGCAAGGGATGTATCTGAAAACCCAGAATTCAAAACACGGGTAACAAACTAAACCCAGCAGAAGGGGGACAGAACCTTCCTCCCTGTGACAAGGGTGGAAGGCCATCCAGGTTCTCTGCATGAGAACGGGGGTAAGGCAGGGTCTGAGCAAGAGGACCCGGGATGGAGAGCTCCTGGTCCATTCTGTCTGCAGGGCTGATTCACAGGACACAAACCTTTCTGCAAGCAAAGGGCAAGGGTAAGGAGGCCGGGGGTGTCCAGGGCTGCGGGGAGACCTGAGAGGCCCGCGGGAGGCGGCCAGCGGTGTCCTGCGTGGGTGCCGATGTCGCTCTGCAGTGGACTCACTCACCCTTTTGAAAAGGCCGGCAACAGAGAAACACCCGATTTTGTCCCCACAAACGCGTGCAAAGGAAGCTTCGGGGTCCCCCCAAATAAATCCGTATTTATAAACAAAAGACAGGCTCGTGGCCATTCTCGGAGGCCACCACATTACTCCCAGGGCTGGAAAGCAGATTTGCAGAGGCCAAAGATTAGACAAAAGGCAAGAGCTGGCGACATACAGACCTGGAAATGCTTTTTTTTAAATTTTTTAAGTGATCAGGGCCTCCTAATTCCAATTCCTTCTCCCCTGCCAGGGATGATTCCTTGGCCGCTGAACAAATCCCTTAAGGCCTGGAAAAGACGTCGGATGCGGTGGGGGGAGGAGGAGACCCCCGAAACTTTCCCGAACTGCGGCAGGCTGGTGGCGGGCAGTGGCCGTGGACCTCGGGGTCCCGGGGAGCAGGCAGCACCCAGGGACGGCGGCCACCCCCTCGGCCACCACAACAAAAGGGCCCAGGGCAACCTTCGCGCGGGAGCTCCTTGGACCCGAGCCCGCAGAGGGGAGCGGGCGGCGGGGACCCCAGAGCCGCCACTGTCGCTGGGGCGAAGGAGACGGAGCCGCGTGTCCATGTCACTGCATAAAGGAAAGGGCCTTCGGATGCACCCCAACGCGCTAGCCGCAGCAGCAAGCGGTGCCACCCGCACCCCCACCGGCCCCCGGTCCCCC
>NW_011889140.1:148813-153304 GCF_000151845.1 Pteropus vampyrus
TCCGATCGCGCAGCGACGCCCCCGGCCTCCGCGCCCCGCGCGCCCGCGAGCCGCTCCCAGAGCTGGGAGCGCGCGACCTTTGGCACCAGGGCAGCCCCGCATCCCCCATCCCCTGCTGCTTTGCAGAAAAATACACCTGCCTTTCAGGGCTGAGGCCTTCGCAGCTGGTTAACCGAGGGTCCTCAGCAGGCATTGGTGTCTTGGGATGTGACCTGCCTCGGTTTCCTCAGTGTAACGCCATCCTGCAGCTGTGCTTGTCCCCATCCATCTGTGCTCCCAGGGAAGGTTCGATACCCGACCTAAAAGCCAGCGGGAACGGAATCCTAAGCTTGTGTAAAGCGCCACAAGCTCTCGGTGCCTGCGTGTTGACAGAGAAGCAGCATCTCCAGGCTGAATTGTGCTTGCGTATTTCTAGAAGGTTCTGGTGGGGAGGAAATTTACATTGATTGAGGCTCTAGGTGCTATTTCTTCACTTTCGTTGTCACTATATGATCTAAGAGGCAGTTATTGTTTTCCGCATTTACAGGCGAGGCTAAGGGCGGTTAAGGAATTTTAGCACACAGCTGGCGTGTGCTAAAACAATCAGTCTGGTCCCAAGATTGAAGCTCTTCACGAACTTCTGGTGTCCCTAAGCTGAGGTACACTCATCCCCACCCAAGGCCCTTTTCTCAACTCACTGTGTGTGTGCCTTCCCCCACACAACTCTCACGTTGTCTGACTCTCTCCACCCCAATTCCAACTAGCATTGCAGTGACTCTGAGACCTCTTTGGGGGACTCAGGCTCTAAGGAAATCCACTCCAGACCCACGGTCTCTCCAAGGCTGCCTCCAGGACACAGGGCCAGCAGAGGGTTCTCACTGCAATTTTATTAATTGGGCATTAAAGCATAACAGGCGTTGTACCAAAAAGAGAAAGAGTTGGCTTATAATAGACAAATTATTGCAAAACACCATAAAAACCAAGAGGTGGAGAAGCCATTATGGGTTTTACCACCACCCTCAGGACCAATGCCACAATTAGTGCACCCTGCACACCTGCCGGGGGTGGCAGGTAACAGGAAGGGGGAAAGAAAACCGGTGGTTAGGGACTGCCTTATCCCTCCTCTTCTCATTTCCAGCCTCAAAGCTTTAGGGTGGGTCCAGGGTCCACCTTAGAGCCAGGAGAAGGAAGCGAATGCCATGGCAGTCCAGCTCAGCCCTCAACTCTAGCTTTGGTGGCAGCTCACAGGAGGACAGGGGCCAGGCCAGCTCCATTGCTGGGAGGAGGATGGCTTCATGGAACAGGGCGGTCCCAAAGTTTTCCAGTCACTTTCTTGGGGTGTGCAGCAGCTTCTAAGAGAAGTGGCCTTAAGCCCACCTCAGAGTTGAAACTTCTTACTTCAAATATTTTGTTAAGAATGTTGGTTGTAAAAAAATAAAATAAAAAAATCGAGAACCAGTTTGAGTTTTAGATCGCTTGGGACTCCTTCAAAATCCTGAGAGCTGAGATGTCAGGTCTCATGAGGGAAAGGACACTATTATATTTAAGGTTACTAAAATACGCCACTCTCACTAAACTGCAGATATTTTCTCATAACTTACTCTGGTAGTATTATTATTCGTATTTTACAGATAAACAAGCTAAGGTTCAGTGACTATTAATTTTCCCCAAATATCTCAGTCGACGATGAGAGCGAACTCCAATTCCCTATACCGTGTAAACCCCAAGAATAAATTTCATGCAAATGATTCACGTTACCTTCAGCTGTGTGCAAATGGTTTTAAAAACCTGTTCTAATCCCAGAAAGTTCTGAATCTAGTTAATAGTATCTAGTGAATGGTGTCGCCAATGTCACTTTTGTTGTTTTTGTTATTTTCTTTTGTTTTTTTAGGTTTTTGCTTTTGGGGGAGGTTGGTTGCGGGTTTTTGGGGCCTTTTCTTTTTTTTTTATTTTTTCTTGGTTCCTTATTTTTTTCAAATTCCAAGTTTTAAAAAGGCCTTTTTTTTTCCCTTTTTTTTTTCTAAGTTTTACTGTTTCCTCCAAACAGTGGTGGTATTTGTGATCCTGCTATGGAGTCCTAGAACTCTTAAGAGTGGAAGAAGTCTTAGTAAATGCAAAATCAAGGTTGAGTGACATCGTGACTGTAGATGCTCAGGTATGATGGTTGTTGTTATTGTGTGTGTAACAAAATGTTTGTGGATGACGTAGCACTGTAGGAGAAGCTTGTGTACCTTTATAGCAACATTAAGGCTTGTATAGTTTCAAAATCACCACCACCTACCTTGGTTTTGCAGATGCCCATCGTGAAATGGAACAAAGTTAAATATTTTGCACAGTGCACCCTGCAAGCCAGTCTGAATGCCAGGCAGAGGGCTGGGACGCCCATGAACTTTTCCTCACCACATGGAGCGTAAGAAAGCACAAATTCTGCTAAATCACACAAACAAGTGCACTTGCGTATCATCTGCCCAGAGTTATGTAAGAATTAAATAATCACACTTCTCCTTTACCAGAACAAAAGAACACAGCTTACCTTCTCTCATGTTTCAATAAGCGGACTCCCACTTAGTAACTGTGAGGGGTAAAAAAAAAAAAAAAACACAGCCTGAGCGGGAGTATCTGCAGAACAATGGGAATTAGAAGTGTTCTTTCCTTCTAGAACTTTTCCTGTTGCCCTTATAAAAATCTCACATTGTTTGACTAGAGGTGAATTATTTGTACTTACTTGAAATTGCTCAGGAGTTGCCCGACGGTGCAGCATTTGATTTCAATTTGCAAGTTTCCTTGCCAAAAGCAGCGATGCCATACACAGCACTTTTCCTGTCTGAATTTTCCAGAGACCTTGATTTCACAGGCTCTGCGTCAAGGTTTCTGAGCCCAAGATTATTTATTCTATTGAAATCTTTCCTGAGGTTGGTGCCCATGTGATGGAATTTTAATTGTTCTGAATTAACTTCAATAGGCATTTTCCTTTCTCCCTCTTCCCTTGTCCCCCTGTCCCCCCCCCCCATCCGCCCCTATGGACAATAAACTTTTTATGAGGTTTGTACAGATCAGGAAGTGTGTCGGGGACATTCCTACGTCTGTTTGCTGCCGCTCTTATTAAAGTTAGATAAAATGTAGCCATAGGTGGAAACTGTAAGGACTTAGCATTTTTTTTTTCGGGAAACAAGGACTTAACATTTTTTTTTTTGGAAACTGTTTGCCATCTATTTGAAAAAAGAAAAAGAACGTGGTGAAGAAATGTTTGGAAAGGAATTGCTGTGTTTCATACAACGCTGACACTCCAGCATTTTCTCCTCTGTGGCTTGGTACCCACAGGTCAATCTATGTGGCTTTCCAACAAGATCTTTCTTCCAAAGTCATCCTTTATTTACGTATTTTTTTCTGCAACCTCCTTTATCTCATTTGGGTTCTCAGCCAGGAGAGGCATCTCATTAAGGATTTAGTCAGTGAATGTCTGATGTCGGCTTCACGGGAGGCGTTGCGAGTGTACATTAGCCTGCAAGAGGGACTCCCTGGCCGTGTGGTTTCAGATCCCCTTGTGGCTGTGCCCCTCGTATGCCCCACAGGAGGCCACACACATCCTTAGGTCCTGGCTGTGGGAAGGAACATTCACAGGTTCGCCAAGGATCTCGTCACCCGCTCATACATTTTAGGCCTGTTCCATTAGGGCAAAGGGAAATTGCCAGCTCAACCCTTTGCTGGCCTTTGGATGGCTGTCATATAGGCAAGGAGACCTCAAGGAGAGTAAGAAAGTCAGCTTCCATATTCTAAAAAAGGATTTATTTGTGACTATTGGACTTCAGAGACTTAGAAGGGCACCAAGCAAGGCAGAAAACAGAAAGTTGTTTTTGTTTGTTTGTTTGTTTTCCAGAGAAAACGTAAAGAGTTAGGGAAAAGACAGGGCGTTAACGGAGAAAATGGAGACAGTAATTAGCATTAACTGAACTCGAGTTTTGGGGCTCATTCTGTACCTAAGACTAGGAGGAAAGCTTCCTGGTGGCCCTAAGCTTTCCTCCTCTCCCGTCAGTTTTCAGAGTAACTCTTTGAGTGGCATTTTCTTGTTCTTTTCCTTTCTCTTTATTTCCTCTGTGTTTGAGGCTCTTGACCCAGAGCTACCTGCTGCCAGGATATTTCCTTTAATGCCCTAGTCCTGTTTAATTATTAAGCAAGGGTCCGCTTCACAACAGGACCCATAAACATGGAAATGGGGGTGAAGAGGTGAGTCGTCTGGGCAAATAATATAATAGGTTTAGACGAAGTCACTCTGAATGCAAATGGCTTGAGGAGATCAAGGGTTGAATACCCTGTATGGCTCTGAAATTCCTCTCTGAGGAGTCTTAACCAAGAGTGCACTGGGCTGCTGGCTTCTGCTCTCACCTTCTAAAGAGATTGAAAGGTGTGGACAAAAGGAAATCCACTGGTATAAATGTTAAAGTGTCATGAAAATTTTTAGTCAATCTTTTACAGCTGTATTCTTTTGAAATCTCAGAAAATAAACCAAGAAAT
>NW_011889140.1:153569-160586 GCF_000151845.1 Pteropus vampyrus
GCTTTTACAAACGCATTTGTGTCCCAAATGTTGATTTTTAAGTCAGTAGTATTTCTCATTTAATGTTAAAAATTCTGTTTGTTAGCCCCCTCTGCCCAGTAATGTGTCTGAACGCAGGGCAAATAAGTTCAATCTAAATATGTTTGAACCCTATTTATACTTCTGTTAAAGGAAAATCTGTTCCTGAGAGTAATGAGGTGGGCAGAGAGAGAGGGGTTCTTTGTGTAGGGAGCTGTAGTTCTTACTGTGATGGTTAATTTCATATGACAACTAGATTGGGCCAGGGGACGCCCCGATAGCTGGTAAGACATTGTTTCTAGGGATGTCTGTGAGCGTGTTTCTGGAGGCAGAGATCAGCATGTGAACCGGTGACCTGAGTGAAGCCCATGGCCTGTCCCTCTGTGGATGGCCATCCTCCAACCCATCCAGACCCAAATAGAACAAAAAGGAGAGGAAAGGCAGATTTGCTCTTGGCTCTTCTTTAGCTCTAAGTCATCAGTGCTTCTGTTTCCTGGGCCTTGGGACCCTGGACAGTGACTCATACCACTGGCTCCCCTGGGTCTCAGGCTTTGGCTTTGGACTGGAGCTACAGCACCAGCTCACCTGGGCCCTCAGCTTCGAGATGGCAGATCATGGAGCTCCTCAGCCTCCATAACCATGCAAGCCAATCCCTCGTAATAAATCAATCTCAGTCTCTTTTTCTCTCCCTGTGCCCACTCTATTACTCTTAAAAATAAATATTCACACACACACACACACACACACACACACACACACACACACACACACACACCCCCCTTATTGGTTCTATTTCTCTTGGTCACTACAGATCTTCTTGGAAATAACAATGTAATAAGTTAAAGACTTTCATAGCCATGGTCTGAAAGAGCCTTTCCTTTTTTTGGTATTAGGCTTCATCAGTAAGGGCTCAGTTAATGGAAAGAGAACTCTCTCTAGCTTCTTAAGCAGATGTTCTACGGAGAACTCGGAGTCCACGGTGTCCGTGGAAGGGCTGGAGGAGGGGGCTCCAGACCAAGGCCTCGGGCAGCCTTCTGGAGCAACACTGCAGCCTGGGGCACTGCAGTCAGGAAAGTGGAGGGCATGAAGCTGGGACCTACACTACTGCTGGCTCACGGTGCCAGGAAACAGGGCTTCTCCCTGTCCCCCTGCCAGTGTCCTTCCGAGACACAAGGAAGCTGTCCCTGCAGAAGACCCCAGGACTTCCAGGCCAGTGCTGGCCAATAACAGGGAGGCACTTTTGCTCCCAGATCTCTACCAAGAGTATCTAGTTGGCAGAACCCGACTCCCACCCAGAAGCCTGGCTGCAAGGAAGTCTGGAGGAGACACGGAGATGCCGGCCACCAGTTCACCACATTGCCACAGAGCCCTAGAACCCAGTGGTTGGGTGATCTAGCCCTGCTGTAACCCCAGTTTCAGGTTCGAGGATAACTAAAAATAACTAGGAATCTCTTTACACTGGTTTTGGTATCTTTCCTGCATTTTTGAACATGAGACGCAATGGTAGAAATCACAGAATGCTAGAACTCAAAGGAACTTGAAAGAACTGGTCCATCCTCTCTGTTCCACGATGATGAAAGCGTGAAAGTGTAGCAGGATGAGGGGACAGCCTAAAATCACCCCACGAGGCTGGGGGAGACTGGCTGTCTTGGCAGGTGTGGCTGGACAGAAGAACCACACGGAAGAGGGAAGGCACCCAGTGGACCCTCATGTGTAGGAACAATTCTGTGTGTGATGTCTCTACAGAGATTAGCTTGGTCATGTCACTTCCTCGAAGATCCTTCTGACCGCTCCATGTACAGTAACTTCTTCCTCCAAGTTATTATCCATCATGTTATTGTCTATTAGTTCTATTAGTTTTCTATTAGTTCTTAATACTAATAGTTATCTATTACCAGCTCCCTCTCGCTAAAATATAAGCTTCGTAAGAAGAGGGTTTTTGTCTAGCTCACTGCGATATTCTCAGCATCTAGCAAAAAACATGTTTGAAGCTCAATAACTATTGGCCAATATGAAAAATCATGTCTGACCTTGAAGAATCATTTCCTTCCAGTTAGTCTAAATATATTTCTGCTACATCGGATTGATTTATGAATTAGTGAGTATTTATTGAGTCATTACCCTGGGCCCCGATTTTAAGGTAACTCAAGACCCTCTCCATCCTGACACTCTCTCACCTCTCACGACTTCCCTGCAGAAATCCCACTTCAGACCAGCAGGAGGCACTCCCTAGACCCTGACGTGAACTTGAGCCTTCTCACTGTGGGATCTTTGCTGATGCTGACCCTCTAATTCCCTCCCATCTTTCAAGGTACGAGTTAAGCCACGCCTCTGCCCTAGCCTCCAAGTCCACAGTGCTCCCTGGCAGGTGAGGTTTATTCCTTCCATTAACTAATTTGTAGCATTAGCGATCGTTATAATACCTGTTACCACATGTTGGAGGAAACTACATCATATGCATAGGCGATATACCACGTATAGAACAGAATCTATACAGCCAGATTCTAAAGTGAGTTGGGTCTGCATTGCCCCAAGTGCATGCGGTCTGTCTGTAATAGTCAAAATGGTAACATCTGGTGCTGCTATCTGAGAATGTTTGTGTAAACTTATGACCTCTGAGAGTACACTATCCTTGAGTTCTGACATCAGTATTTAGGGTAAAGGTTTCTGTATGCAATAATTCTCCAGAATCATCCCCTCAAAAGAGGGCAACCTGAATTATTTAAAATAAACTCGAAGTATTGTACCTCAAAATCTTTTCCACAGTGATAATCTTCCCTTTCTGATGTACAAGCTCTTTTGAAAGAAACTTCTCCCCTACATCTTTGTGGTTCCCTCAAGATCCCGACAATGCCTTGCTCAGAGCTGACTTTCCACACCGCCTTTGACGTACTCATTGGCTGGTATAAACACATTCGATTGATTGGAAATAGTTCAGATGAAATGTAAGTTGCCATGTAAGGAATGTTAGATTTTGGTGCACAAATGATTCGAAAATTATTCTTTCAACTTATAACACCTAAGGGAGGTGTTATATAAAAACAACATTTCTGTTTATATAAAAATATTTTCTTTTCAGGTAAATATTGTTTGAGTCACCATTCCACACGACTGAGGCATTGTCCCCGTCCTCCGCGCTCCATCTGTTCAAAAATCTGCCCTTACCTGGGGTAAGGGCATTGGAAGACCTATGAGCAGTGGTCCTGGATGCAGTTCCCTGAGGAGGATGGCTTGTCCCCAAGGATGATGGAAAACAGGGTCCTAGAGAAATTTAGTCATCAGACAGGAGTCCTTGAAGGGAGAAGAAATGGGTATAAGCCTCACAGACGAGCCCAAATTCTCGCTCTGCACACACTGACGGCTGCCCCCCAGGGACCCTGGTGGGAAAACATCCAGTAGCAGCATAACAGGTAACAACTCCTAAGCTTACAAAAAGCATCAGAGAGACTGAAAAACCTTATGACCTAGAGACTTTCCCTTCACCCACCCCCAAATCAATGCTTTGCTAAAAATCATTCAATTCTGGGACTTTTTAAAAATCTGAAACTCTTGAGAGTAGGAGAGAGGTGGGCTTTTCCAACTGGAATTAATGAGAGAAGATAAAAGCTGGCAACCCCCTGGCAGCCGTTTTGCCACCATGAAGTAAGAACCTAAGAATGGAGCTGAAACAGAGCAAAGCAGAACTAAGAGGTGCAGAGAGTGAGATGAGCCCCAGAATCCAGCCGGTCTCTGTAGCTAGCTCTCCTTGAGACTCTCACTTAGTGAGCCCATTAACTCGTTATTATTTTTCCTTTAGCCATCTTAAATTGGGCTTCCTGTATTTAGAACTGAAAGAATCTGGCCCAAACAGTTTGACAACCGGGAGGGTGGATGCCCAGAGTTGGCTGGTTCTAGCTGCTGCCTGCGGGATGAGATTGCATCTACTTAACTTCCTGAGGCCCGAGGACTGTGGTTGTTATTGCAGTGGAGAAAAACATTCTGGAAGGCTAGACTCTTTGAGGAAGGCACATTTAGGATATTTCCTGTGTGGATAAGCGTGTGAGAGACACACAGCAGCAAAACCAGAAAGTCTCTATAATCGTGTTAATTCTTTGTGTCTTAGATCCTACGTTGTTATTACGTTTTTAAACTTGCCTACCACCGTTTTATTTTTCCGTTTGTCACAGGCACTGTCAGTGACAGTTCTGCCTTTTCACTTCCATAGTGGCAACTTAAATGTCTTTGGTGCCCAAGTAGTCACAACTCACCACCACCTGTGAGTGCCTTCTGGGTAGCTGAAAAGTCAGAGCAATTTTTTTGTGTGTGTGGTGTGAATTTAAAAAGTCAGACTTAATTTGGTTTAGAATTCAATCATGGTTGAAAACTCAGTTTCGGATATGAATATTATCCTGGCCAACAAAAATAGAAATCACCATAGAGGAGTTAATTAAACATAATAAACAGTTCAAGCGGAACAGGAAACTGCTATTTTTCCTGTCTCCGAAGCTTCTATGACAGGGGAAGGAAGAACCGGTCAACAAAGAACCGGGAACCTAAGAGGAACGGGAGACTCACAGCAAGGACTTCGAGCGTGGCACGGAAGAAAAGCAAAGTCACAGATTTAATCCCCAGTGGGTCTGAGCCCATGCCTGGGGGGAGGGGCAGGGCATGGACCACCATGCGGATCAGCTATCTATGGAATTTGTCACGTAAAATGACGGTTATGGCTACAAGTGGGATTCGCAGGTAGTGTGCTGCCCTGACACTTTCGTGGTGACAAGATCGTACACGTCGAAGAGCCTTGAAGACTGAAGAAAGTAAATGTGGAGAAAGAGCGTGTGTAGAGAAAGCAGGGGATGAGAGGAGAGAGAGAAAGAGAGGATGGAGGAATGCTGGGAAGCGAAGCCTTCCTTCTCCTGAGCTGCCGAGCTAGAGAGAACTCATTTGGTTAAGGAACCAAAAGGACAGTGCCCTGCTGTCCAGAGATGGAAATAGCCCAGAGACTTCTGCTCACGTAAACAGATTCAGTATGAAAAGTGGACAGAAGATCTCTACAGGGTCCATCCCCCCCTGCCTGTCCCCCACCCCCAGAATCGCACAAGGTTAAGGATGGGTGAGCTGAGCGTGAAACGAGGAGAGAACCACCTCTTTCCAACATGCTCTAGAATTCCGCGTGTCATGTGACATTTGAGAAGGGGCCGTTGCGAGAACAAGATCGCCCTTTGCTGGACGTGAGGAGTGTGGGCTTAGAAATGGGCCCCTTCCCCCTTTCCTGGAGCGAGGCCGGGTATCTCTCCCACGCAACCTGAAGATAGCTGTTCACATCTGCTCGGTTCCTCCCCCACCGAGCATGCCATCTGTCCTGCGAGAGACGGGGGAGGCCTCGTGGCTGAGGGACTGTCGCAGACAGAGCCTCGCGAGGGACTCTCGAGTCCAGTTTATGGGGAGGAAACCCTAGAAAAACTCATGGTTCATGTCGGAAGTAGGATTAACTGAGGAGGAGGGCTAAAAACAAAAGTCTTTCCTGTAATTTCAACTTGTCCCAAAAATATCCATTTGTGCCCAGGTCCCGAGAGCTGCACGGGGGACGATGACAAAGAGAAGGGGCTGAACGAAAATCTGAAGAAGAAAAAGGACAAAATGCGATTGTCTATTTTAATAATTTCTTGCCATATCGGACATGCAGGAAGATGCACATAAACCGGAGAGGACCTGGGCATGGGGGCCGTTTGGGAGGAAAAGGGACATCAGCTTTCCATGGCTGACCAAAAAGCAGTTAAATTTACGCATAGGACTGAAGATGGAGATACGGGCTGAGTTATGATGAGAGAATCAAAATAATATAAGAAGAAACGAGACTATGTAGGCGCGTTTTCAAGGTTGTAGTCATTCAAATGACCAAGGAAATAAACTTTAGATGTGAAATTTAGGTTTAAACCTCCCCCGACCAAATTGAAATAGAAGCCAGAGCTCAACTGGTTAGGACACTGGAAATTGTTTTTCAAAGAAGTCCTTATAACACTCGACTAGGATTCTCTGCAACTTCAAGAACGTCTCCCTTCTTGGGAGAACTGGAGACAGAGACGCTATTTGCCTGACTTTTGCCAAGTTACTTTCTTTTTCAGATTCATCTGTCTCATTTCTGGAAAAAAATGGGTGAAAATAACAACTATCTCACAGAGTTTTGGAGGTGCCAAAATGTGACAACGTATGAAAACAAAGCACTTCGCAACCGGAAAGCTCTAAACAAAGAATAACGACAGTAAACCCCTTAATATTTCGAATTTCCTTGTTCCCCTGGAGTCATATCCAGGGGGGCATGACTTTTACTGTAAAGTCAGGGATTAGATTCTCAGCTTAGATGACCCTGAACATTGGCCCCTGGGGAGTCAGAAACACCAGCACCCTGGAGTAGGCATCGGGAAAGTTCTGAAACTAAAAGTCACCATGGGCTGTCTTTTGGTGGCTGTCACAAGTCAACCGCCATGTCTGACGCCAACTCACAACATCTATAACATGAGGCAAAAATAAGCATTGAAGGGACAGTGTGGTCAAGCCAAAGGATCTGTCATCGAAAGCTGAGTGGCAGCGATAAGTACAGGAGAAAGGCGGCCGCCACCACCCCTCCAGCTGCTCCGGCCCCAAACCAACGGGAGTCATTCTTCAACAGAGACAGAGTCTCGGTTTTGCAAGAGGAGAAGAATTCTGGGGCTGGATGGGGGAGGGGATTGCACAACGTGAACGTGCTTTATGCCAATGACCTGTACGCTTAAAAATGGTGAAGATGGTAGATTTTATGTTATGTGTGTTTTGACCCAATTTTTTTTTTATTATGAGAAAATAAACCCCACAAGTCACCTTTGATCCCTACATTCATTCATCAATACAATGAGATAACCTGAGGGAGATTTTGAGAAGATGGGAGATGAGGTTCCGTGTTCACATATTAACTCTTCTGACTCCTCAGCTGGTGACCTGGAAGCAGAGGTGTTTCTGAATCCTAGTTTTTTTCCTCATCCA
>NW_011889140.1:161771-171113 GCF_000151845.1 Pteropus vampyrus
GAAAATAAACCCCACAAGTCACCTTTGATCCCTACATTCATTCATCAATACAATGAGATAACCTGAGGGAGATTTTGAGAAGATGGGAGATGAGGCTCTGAAGTCAACCCCGTGTTCACATATTAACTCTTCTGACTCCTCAGCTGGTGACCTGGAAGCAGAGATTTTTCTGAATCCTAGTTTTTTTCCTCATCCAGGTGATGCCTGCAACACAGCTTCTGTCACCAGATCCTCTACACCACCCTCGCCCAGGGCTGGGAGCCTCATTTCTTGTCCCTTGGGTTGGCTCTGGGTGAGAAGAACAGGAACTCAAGGGGAAAGACGTTCAGAAATCTAAAACAAAAGACCAACAATCCAGTATTCATTTCCACAGAGACTGCTGTGACTCCCGGTGATTTCCCATGCATTTCTGGACAACAGGAAGACTTACTGTGATTTTGTAGACTCTAGAGGCTTGTATATCGGATATCCTGCCCTGGCCGGTTTCACTGTTGAACAGAAGTGAAAACTAAGCAAAACAAAACGAAAACAAAAACAAACCAAAAAAACCTAACAACAACAACAACAACAACAAAAAACCCCCCAAAACAAGGAAATACTCTGGAGCCAAGATTAAAGATTTTGGCCAGAAATAATTTCCCAAATCCTGTGGCAATAGGTGATGTATAACGTGTGACTCTCATCCTGGCAGAGGCAAAGCTAAAAAGAAAACAAAATAAACCAAAGTAACGGCAGACTAGGAACCCAGTATGAACATCTCCCACACTTTATTTTTGGGAAGCATCTCTCTAGAGAGGAGCTATGGGCTTCCACCTTGATACTTGCTGCTAACACCGGGAGCCACGGATGCCTTAGGCAGTGGCTGTGGAGAAACCTTTGCCTTTCCGTGTGATCTACAAGGAAGCAGAGCATGAAGGGGCGGGGGGTACTTCGGATGGAGCCAGAGGCCCATCTTGTGAGACATACATCCATGACAAGTCATGAGGCCAGAAATGCTGTGGCTCGCAAACATGGTTAATTACCTTCGAAGAGGGGTAAATTGGAACAGCGTTGCAAGGATGTTAAAAAGTTGTGTGTGTCTGTGTTTTGTAATTGTTCTCTCTTGGTCCACTAATTCCACTCAGGAATTATTCTTGTGAAAATAATCAGTCAAGTCCAGGATGTGTTTTTGCAGCATTGCTTATAATAGCAAAGAAAAAAATGAGCAATAACTTAAATATTATATTGATTAAATTATGATATTCCTATAGAAGACTATGAAGGCATTAATATAATGTAGAAATCTACAGCTTGGCAACATGTATCAATGATTCGAAGAAAGTATATAGATCTTAACTCCTATCTTTGAACAATAACAAAACAAGTACAGGATATTCAGTACAGCAATGTTTACCGTATAATGTTTACTGTTATAAACATTGCTGTAACATGAAGCTCTATGAATTGAGACTGAGTAAATATATTAGGATGCAATTATATCATAGAACATCATGCGGGCCATTAAAATTATGCTGTAACTTATCTTCATTGCACAGAAAGCTAACCGTAATATTAAGTGGAAAAACTTACAAAATAATTAAGTGTCGTGTGATTTCATCTTAGTAAAAGTAAAAATATCTATAGGAAAACTGTGTTTGTATGTACCTGCACACACATACTTGTGTGTTAGGAGTTATCTCTGGGTGATGGGATTATTACACATCTTTTCTCTTTTTTGTGTTTGTTTTTCTAATGGGACTATATTACTTTTGTAAGAAAATGCAACAATGCCATTTTCGTGATTTTTTTAAAAAGCACACAAAGACAACATTTAAGAAGTCATTCAAAAGCAGTGTGTTTAGACATTCGTTCTCTAATTGCCCCACCATGAAATTTTAATAGCTCAGATATGTTGTGTATCTGTTTCTGTACTGTACATACATCTGCTTTACACAGGAAAAGGGTATGATTTTTGGATCCTCAAGAACCAATCCCCACCCTCCGCCTATTGTCCCTGTTAAGAATTAGGTTCTTAAAAGAGAATAATAGTTTACGTGAAGAAACTTACTCGGGTTCTCCATTTCATGTCTTTCTTTGCGTGTATTTTATTCTTCTACACACCAGCCACCGCCTCAATGTATTCTACTGTCCAAATTCTCTTTTAATAACCACGTTTTCTAAGAGGCGGAGGGATACGACAGGAATCCAGGCGACTCATACATTCTGCCCCATCCTGCTTCCTGTCCTACTTAACAGGTGTGATGCCCAAGAACCGCCCCCCCGCCCCGCCCCCCCTCCCCCGCTCCCCAATCCGATTTCTGCATTCCAGCTCCGCAGGAGCCTGCCTCCTCCTGTCTGTCACCCAAGCCTGCCACCAGGCTGAGAGCTAACTAAGAGTGTTCCACCCCGGCTGCGCAAAGTGGGGGCCTGTTGGCCACCAAGGTATCTCTAGTATTAGCAACAAAGGCATAGTTAATTATTGCCTTCTTTACAACGATCAGCAAAGTTGGGTTAAACTTCATTTTTTTTTAACTCATAATACAGAAATACATTTTAAAAACGGACATTTGTTCCCCTTTCCACATCTCCCAGGGAGAAACGGTCACATCCAGAACTTTGAGCAATTCTCAAAGGCAGGCTGCGGCGGAGCGGGAATGCAGAAATCAGATTGGGGAGTGGGGTTTTCTTGGGCATCACACCTGTGCATCTGGGGGGAGGAGGAGGAAAGTGAGAGAAGAAGGGGGAAGGGACTGAATTATCACGGAGCAGTTTCTTTTGGCCCTGCCAGGAGGAGCCACAGGAAGTTACCAGAAGACAATCTTCATGAGGGACTAATTCACTGCTCTCTCTTCCTTCATGCTCTGCCTTTTCCTCCATTCGTTGTGCAAACATTCTGTTCATATGCCCTCTGTCACTTACAGGTGTGAGTTATTTCTATGAATGAGGTTGACGGACTCAATGAATGACACTCTGAACTCTGAGATTAAGACTATCCACAGAAGGAGAACAGAGATCAATGTATGAACTTCAGTGCTGTGCGTGGACCTGTGGCCCAGTGGGCTTCTTGCTGTTACTTCGCCAAGTTGAACAAAACACGCTGGGCCCAGGCAGAGGGCCAGATGACTGCTGGCTGGGATTACCCAGGTGTGCATTTTGATTCGAGGAGGCGGGACTAAAAGGTGAGAAATGCAGCTTTCGGACGACAGCCGCCTAAGATGATTCTAAGAGATGCGCCCTTTATGAGTACCCGCTTTTACTGAGTTCACCAGTTCTGAAGAAAATAGGGAACATTACCTCTGTTTCCCATTACCTCACCAGACACGGCACAGAGCCAGTGAGAAGCAGAGGGCAAGTGGCAACCTCCTCCTCGCTGGCTTCCTGGCAAGGAGGGGTCTCGTTAGAATTTCCTATTTTGTGGGCTGGCAAGAACTTTGGAAAAGGGACAAAACGATTCTTTCTGCAGCATACGAGTGTTTCCATATAAGTTTTATCAACTGATTCTTTCATTGAACGTTTATTGAAGTTTTACAATGTGCCAAGCGTTATGCTAAGTGCAAGTGAGCCAAACACAAACAAGACAAAACATAGGGCTTCTGTTCACCATTTTGTAAGGAAATGTCCCACCCACCCAGCCATTAACTCCCAGTTCTCTGCAACCTGAAATGCTAAGTCTACAAATATTTTAAAAGGGTGGAGGAAATGGTTGGCTGTCTGAAAGCATGCACATTACTGTGTGACAAAGCAAAACAAACAAACAAACAAACAAAACAAAACAACAACAACAAAAAACCCAAATGGAAAAAAAAAAAAACCGCAAACATGCAAAGTGACTGCACAAATACGGTACCCCAGAAATGTTCCGTTCCAGAAAGAATATATATATACAGAAGAAAACGGAAGGAGACCTAGTAACAGAAGGGAGAAGTTGAAGGTTATGAGAAAGCAGGAGAAAAATAAATAAAAACTAGTAAAAACTTACTACTAAGCAGGAAAAGCAGCAGGCTGGACTCGCTGGAGATGACTTCTATTGTTTCAAACTTTATTAATCGCACTTTCAACACTGTAAATAATATATGTGTGTGTGTGTGTCTATGTGTGTGTATACACACACACAATGTGTATGTATAATGTATGTATAATGATTAGCCTAATACCAAGAGGAGGCCAATTTACACAAAGTGTTTTCATTTTCTCAGAAAATATACAATGTTTTAAGAAGTTTTCTAGGAAAACTTAAAAAAAAAAAAGGAACAGCTTTCAGTTTTGTGGAACAGATGCTGGTCTAAAGAACTTCCTAACTGGGCTGACAAATTAAATGTTACTATACAGATCCACCATGAGGCTGGTCTTCTAAAGTTCGCATTGTCCTGTGGGAATATAAAAAAGGTTAAATTAAAAAATAACTGTAGACGTGCCAGAAGGAAAACAGTTGCATTTTTCTCTTGGGAGGGTTCAGGGGGTAGGTGGAGGGAAAGGGCTTTCCTGGGATGTGGCAAATCTCTGAAGTCATAGGGGAAAAGTTTAATCAATTCGATTACATAAATATTAATATTCTGTGTGACTAAAATTCCGGCTAGAACTGATTCCTAGATCCTTATCGGCACCGAGTCCCGAACATTTCAACTATGGAAAAATACTTAGAAAAAGAACAGAAGGAAATATAAAAAATAAGATCACATGGCTGCCTCTTGCTGCTGAGTATGGGTGTTCTTTTGTTCGTTTATATTTACACTCAGCAAAAACTACTGAAATGATAGCGTTAATAGGGTAATAAAGTTTTTACCTCCTGGATAGGTTTGATTGACATATGCTTAAAAACAAAGTATTTCCACAGCTAATAATTCTTTTCACAATCTTAAAGGTGACTTGGCAGCAAAAAAAAAAATGGTGACATAAAGCACGAGCCCATAATTAGGCAATTATTTCTGACAGACTATTTCTATAGCATTAAAATACTGAGCTGAACAAAGAGGTTCATGAAATTTGTTCAAACAAACCAGCACAATGTTTGGGAGGTATACAAATATCCCACTAAAACGGATACTGCTATGAAAGCAAAACTGGTGGCTTTTTCTTTATGATTCCTGTTGTTTGGGAGAAATTAAAGTCACTTGGAAACAATGTTTACTTGCTGGTATTAAAGAAACGAAAATTAAAAATAAGGTGAGGCCTTTGCTTATCAACTTGTCATAGGTTTAAAATAGAAGATAATTCTTTTGCTGTTGGGAGATATGTGAAGGGGCCCTCTCTTCCTCTGATCACAGAGATATAAATTAGATCCACCTTTTGGGAAAACAATTTGGCATTACAAACCAATATTTATACAATAGCATCCCAACTATACAAAAAAATTATATAGCAAGTTCTTCAAAGAACATTAACCAAAATGTTAGCAGTAATCATCTAAGTGGTGGGAGTAAATATATTTTAATATATATATTTTTTAATTTTTAAAAACTATTTTCATAGCAAACAACTGTAATCAGCCCAAGTACCCGCCAGCAGGAGGAAGGATGAATAATCTATAGAATATTCACAGAGTGGTAGTCAAAATGAACTACTATAAAGACATGTAATAACATGATTAAATAGTCGACGGTACTGTATCATAAACTTCAAAGTTGCTAAGAGACTTGATCTGAATTGTTGTCATCACTAAAAAGAAATGATAATTATGCGACATGATAGAGGTGTTGGCTAGCACTATGGTGGCAATCATATTGCAATATATAAATGTATCAACTGAATGTATTGTACACCCTAAACTTACACAATGTTATATGCAATTATATCTCAGTTAAAAAACAAAACAAAACACTTGGGCTTTGGGGTCAGACAGACCTGGGTCAAGTTAGTGAATTCCTGGGCCTTGACTTGCTCATCTATAAATCTGGATTAATGATAGTTCCCTCTTTAAGGAACGGTGAGAATTCACAGGGTGATTGCCAAATGGTTAATAACTTTTAAAAAATATTTATTATCTTTCCCAAGTTGACAGAAAATCAAGAATCAATAATAAAAATGAGAGTTACTGGGGTTAGGGTGGCAGCTACAGCAAGATTATCATCACTTTGATTATGTCTTTTGTCACTGCTTATCTTTACCATTTGCTTTGCAATCAGAATTTGAACACTTTCTCTGGTTATGATTTCTCCTAATACTAAAACTCATAGAGCTTGGACTCTTATGTTGAAGCGCGTACTTCATTGATTATTGATATTACTCTATTCGTCCTTTGCGTGTTTGTTGATCCCAGAATATCTGTTTTAGATTTTAAATTAGTGCTAAGATGTGCATGCTTAATTAATTTTGTTTACTTATGGTTATCCCATTCCCTGTGCTGGGCTTTATTTTTCAGTGGTCCTGAGTCACTCTTTCTTTAAACAGACTTTCTGCAGGAGGATAGACTTGTAATCTCTAATAAAATGAAATTTAAAGAATGAGTCATTCACTCATTTATTCAATTAAAAAGTCGCTATTGAACTCTTACTCTGTTAGACAGAGAGCAGCGAGACAAACAAGGCAGATTCCTTTTCCTGAAGATGCTTGGTGCTTGGCAGAAGAAAGGAATAAGGGACCATGCAAAAACAGCTTCCCGATTTGATCAAATAAAAACTATAGGAAGATCATCATGATTAATTTCTGTCCTTTTCCAAATGAAATCCTAGCTTTGGTAAATACTGTTTGATTTGATAGAATTTAATTTAAAAAGTACATCTTGAAGACCTACTAGGGTGAGTCCTTGGGGATGAATAAACAGTGTTCCAGTCCTCGAGGCATCTGGGGGGCTGGCGATGTGGACTTAGATTTCCCCGTACACCCAGCCCTGCCCCACTGCTAATTGACAGGATTCTTGAGTAAATCAAATTTGAGGAATTTAGGATAGCATACACAGGATCATTAAATTCTCGAGGTTTATTTTGTCTTTCCATATGTACAAACTTTTTTCTATTGCCCCAAATTATTCTTGTGATGGCTTAAAACATTTCATTGAACTGCCAGGACCTGTGATTACTGGTCTCTTGGCTAGATTTCTAAGTGGAATTCCCCTTGTGTTATCCTTGATAAAACAAAATATTCAAGAGTTGCCTGGCTTTGTGTCTTGATGAATAATCATTGCAATAAGATGTATTTCTCCGAAATGGAAAGTGTTGTTTATACTTTCTGCTGGACTTGGCTGATAGTTTCGGTAGTTGCTGAAATTCTTGCTGATTTTTCTTGAATGGATCCTTTTGTTTTGATGGCTCTCCTTATGTAAACCATCTTTATTTTCGTTGGAGAGTCTATTATAAGCAAAATTACTTGTTAATATGAGAATAATTTCTTATTCTAGTTGGAAGAGAAATAATTGCTGATCTCTTTCCTTTTCGGCACCTAAGTATTAAGAAGGCCCCAGAACTGCAGACTTCATTTTTGGAAAATTGTAAGACACCAAATATTTCTATTGACTCGTGGAAATTCAGCATGCTCCTCAAAACACTATTTTTGTTCCAGGGAATTTCCTGTTATTTTCTAAATTAAAGCATGGGTTTTCCTCTTATACCAATAACTTGCTCCAATTTTTATTTAATAATTTAATTATAAAATACAGCATTGCTTTAGTTATGTTGCTAGATGCTTCAATATTTATTTTAACTTCTTTTTATATGAAGTCAAAACAACTCTTTTGATTCATTCACACAAATAATGATCTTTGAATAAGAGATAGCAAATTAGAAAACAAACCAAAAGAAAAAAAACACAAGATTGTTGTGTTGGTAGTTTATGCCGTCATCCCCTAAACCTGGCTTCTTGAAATTTCTACTTTCCAAACAATACTGAGTTTTCCTAGGTGGGACATAAAGAAGCTTTTGCACCCCATTTCAATAAGGGGATTTTCCTCACTACCACCAATTCTGGGACACCAATTGCGTGTCCTACAAGTCAACTCAATTCTGGCACTATCTACTTGAAGATAGCATCAGACCTCACAGATTAAGGACTCAGTTCTACAAGTTGCCAGTCGCAACTTGAGGTCGTCACTTGTGCTTCTGACTGGCGATAAAGTAGGGGTTCCAACGACCTCCACCTTGGGTTCGATTAATTTGCTAGAGTGGTTCACATAACTCAGAGAAACATTTTACTTACTGGATCACCAATGTATTATAAAGGGGCATAACTCAGGAGCAGCCAGATGGAAGAGATGCGTAGGACAAGGTATGTGGGAGGGGACACTGAGCTTCCACGCTCTCTCCGGGGTGACACTCTTCCAGCACCTCCACGTGTTCACCGATCCAGAAGTTCCCTGAACCCCCTCCTAGTTTAATGAGGTTTCAATCGATGTCCCCTTTATTTGTCCCCTAAGGCTTCCATAACAAAATATCACAGGCAGGGGCGGGAGCTTAAACAACGGAAATTTATTTTCTCACATTTCTAGAGGCTGAAGTCCAAGATCAAGGTACCAGCAGAGTCCAGTCCACTGAGTCCTCTCCTTTCGGCTTGCAGATGGCCTCCCTCTTGCTTCCTCTTCACATGGTTGTCCCTCTGTGCATGGGACACCCCACTGCTGTCTCACTTATACTCTAGTCTCTTCTAATGTGGATGCCTATTAGATTAAATTGGGACCCACCTTAACTGCCTCATTTTAACTTAGTTATCTCCTGTAAGGCCCTATCTCATACAGTCTCATTTTGAGGTACTGGAGGTTAGAGCTTCAACGGATAAATTTTGGACTTATGTGAATTTAACAAGGTTACTGGATACGAGTTCAGAAGGTAACTATCAGTTGCCTGTCTACACGCTAGAAATAAATAAGAAAATAAAATTTAAAAAATGGAATTCATAATCACACCAAAAATATATAGGAATATATCTTTAAAATGTACAGGATGTCTGCGATGAAAACTATAAAGTATTGCTGAGAGAAATTAAAGACGACACAAAGAAATAGAGGAATACGCCACATTTATGGCTCGAAGACTCAATATTGTAGTCAAGTCATCCCAAATTGATCCATAAGTGCAATGCAACCCACATAAAATCTGAGCAGAGTTTGTTCGTTTTTGATGGAAACTGACAGGCTGATTCTAAAATATGCATAGGAATGCAAAGAACCTAGAATAGCCAAGCCGGTCTTTAAAATTAAGTATATAAATGATCACTTATACCACCAAAAACCAATTATTATAAGGTTATGGTTCTGAGATGGGGTGGGAGGGTGATATTGGCACAGAAAAAGTTAAGCAGATGAGTGGACTAGAATAGAGAATCCAGAAGCAGACCTAAACACACAGTTACCTGATTTATGACAGAGTCTCTACTGAAACCCAGAAGGAAAAGGACAATCTTTTGAAAAAACGATGCTCGATCAAATGGATATCAATA
>NW_011889140.1:171163-176981 GCF_000151845.1 Pteropus vampyrus
TGACTGGCGATAAAGTAGGGGTTCCAACGACCTCCACCTTGGGTTCGATTAATTTGCTAGAGTGGTTCACATAACTCAGAGAAACATTTTACTTACTGGATCACCAATGTATTATAAAGGGGCATAACTCAGGAGCAGCCAGATGGAAGAGATGCGTAGGACAAGGTATGTGGGAGGGGACACTGAGCTTCCACGCTCTCTCCGGGGTGACACTCTTCCAGCACCTCCACGTGTTCACCGATCCAGAAGTTCCCTGAACCCCCTCCTAGTTTAATGAGGTTTCAATCGATGTCCCCTTTATTTGTCCCCTAAGGCTTCCATAACAAAATATCACAGGCAGGGGCGGGAGCTTAAACAACGGAAATTTATTTTCTCACATTTCTAGAGGCTGAAGTCCAAGATCAAGGTACCAGCAGAGTCCAGTCCACTGAGTCCTCTCCTTTCGGCTTGCAGATGGCCTCCCTCTTGCTTCCTCTTCACATGGTTGTCCCTCTGTGCATGGGACACCCCACTGCTGTCTCACTTATACTCTAGTCTCTTCTAATGTGGATGCCTATTAGATTAAATTGGGGCCCACCTTAACTGCTTCATTTTAACTTAGTTATCTCCTGTAAGGCCCTATCTCATACAGTCTCATTTTGAGGTACTGGAGGTTAGAGCTTCAACGGATAAATTTTGGACTTATGTGAATTTAACAAGGTTACTGGATACGAGTTCAGAAGGTAACTATCAGTTGCCTGTCTACACGCTAGAAATAAATAAGAAAATAAAATTTAAAAAATGGAATTCATAATCACACCAAAAATATATAGGAATATATCTTTAAAATGTACAGGATGTCTGTGATGAAAACTATAAAGTATTGGCGAGAGAAATTAAAGACGACACAAAGAAATAGAGGAATACGCCACATTTATGGCTCGAAGATTCAATATTGTAGTCAAGTCATCCCAAATTGATCCATAAGTGCAATGCAACCCACATAAAATCTGAGCAGAGTTTGTTCGTTTTGGGTGGAAACTGACAGGCTGATTCTAAAATATGCATAGGAATGCAAAGAACCTAGAATAGCCAAGCCGGTCTTTAAAATTAAGTATATAAATGATCATTTATACCACCAAAAACCAATTATTATAAGGTTATGGTTCTGAGATGGGGCGGGAGGGTGATATTGGCACAGAAAAAGTTAAGCAGATGAGTGGACTAGAATAGAGAATCCAGAAGCAGACCTAAACACACAGTTACCTGATTTATGACAGAGTCTCTACTGAAACCCAGAAGGAAAAGGACGATCTTTTGAAAAAAACGATGCTCGATCAAATGGATATCAATACGGGGAAAAAAAAGCATCCCTATTTCTTACCATATCCCAAAATCAACTCAGTAGGATTGTATACCTAAATATGACAGGTTAAAAATAAGCTTTAAAATAATAACATAAAAATATCTTCATGACCTTCAAATAAGAAACAATTTCTTAAACAGAAAATTGGACTACATTAAAATTAAGAACTTTTGTTTACCAGAAGAAACCGCTCGGAGGCCTAAAAGGCAACCTAAGAATAGTATACAATATTTACAACACATATAGCTAATTAGTGGCTTATTTATCAAATATATTAAGAACTACTAAAAATCAATGCAAAAAAATACACATACACACACGACCCAATAGACAAATGGGCTTGAGCAGGCACCAAAAAAAAGGACATCCAAATGGTCAATAAACATATGTTCATCTTATTATTAAGCAGATAAAGTAAAATTCAAACCACTACGTGCTATCACTAGATATACACAAAAATGGTCAAAATTAAAAAGACATATGGTGTCAAATGTTGAAGAGGAAGTGGAATAATCTAACTCCGACATACTGTCGGTTGGGATGAGAATTCCTGTAATCACTCTTGAAACTTCTAGAGTGGAACATCGTCCCTCCCTATGACTAGGTGGCCATGTCCTGGTTTTCCCCGGCCAGTTTTGGCTTATGCATGTTTTCTCAGAATCCCTTTTAGTCTAGCATTTGTCCTGGACGTTTTCATTTGAAACAAAATTTAGTCATTAAGATAAGTCGGGAAAGGTCTGGTGGACTTCTACTTTATTCTTCTAGCTCCTGCCAGGACCTCGTCTAGACTTATATGCAATAGAGTTCATACTTTAACACATTGTTAAATCTTAAAGGCAACCAGAGATAACACACTTTCCTTTCTCCATCTCTCTCCTGATGCCATATAACTAAAATTTCTCCTTGATGGAGAGGATGCAGAATGCTTTAAAAATAAATATTCGTGGACACAAATATTCGTGGACAGGAAGCGCTGTCTTTTTCAGTCTTGAATTGTAGTGAAAGAAGATCTTGAGACTGCTGCCCCCGCTGGCCACTTGGTATAATACCAGCCAGCTGTGCCGTGGCCCCTGTGCATTGGCCTGCAAGAATCATGAAGCCAATAGGTGCCAGCTGCTGTGGTTAGTGGGGACATTGATAAACTATAGGTTAGATGTATTTCAAATATGTGCAGAAAATAGAGTGAATCGAGAGTAGTCTAAATGCTCTTATTTTGGATGGTTTTGTTATCTATTGCATGGTGTGAATCTATAATCGTTCATATGTTTGTCATTATTCGGGAATGCTTTTTTTTTATTTCACAATACATTCTCTCAGGAGCAATGAGATCTAATAAACGAAAGTAAATATTTAATAAGAAATTAAGTATTGTTTCGGTTTCTCAAGGAAGGTGAAGATAAATTATTTTCACGAAATATTTGTTGACATTAGCTATCCATCATGGGGTGACATCACTGGCTACATGAAAACCAGAAGACACAAATGGATTGAAGAAATGTCCGCATGTATGTTAAAGGAGGAGCTATTTTAGGAAGGCTGTAAGCATCCACGAAAGGTGAGTCTTCGTATCGCTCCATGAAGCATGACTTTACATTATGATGCAGTGACCATTGCAAATTAATTCTGTTCATTTTTAAGTTTCAAATTTTCTTGTGCCAACACAGAACGTGAAGTGACAGCTGTCAATGTGTTTGCTCCTTTAGCAGAACAAGAACTTTCAAACAGTTAAATGATAACTGTATTATAGCAGTGTCATTGATGCCTCAAATAGAAACTCGCTTCAGTAATGGCTGCATCTTTATCTCTAATTCATGGAGTCAAAGTAAAGCTTTTAAAATTTATTCTACAAAGGGAAAATGTACGACATGATGGTGAATGCTACTACAGTTTTGCTTAAAACATTCAACACTAAAGATAATGTTTTTGTGGTGATAATACAAATATGAATTTTGGTAGAGCATTGCACTGAGGTAAAAACAATATTCTTATTAAATTAAGAAACCTATGGAGTAGCAGTGTGGCTGGAATTGGTTGTGGTTCACCCATAATTTGTTAAGGTGTCAAAAAGATGTGCTATTCTTCTGCACATCAGAGGACACTATCGAAAGAGTGAAAAGACAACCCATAGAATGGGAAGAAATATTTATAAATCATGTATCTGACAAGGGATTAATATCCAGATTATATAAGGAATCCTTGCAATTTAACAACAAAACAACAACCCAGTTCAAAAATGGGCAAAAGACTTATATAGCTATTTGTCCAAGAAAGATAGATAAACGGCCAATTAGCAAATGAAAAATGTTCAATATCACCAGTGATTAAAGAAATAATACAATAAAAACCACAGTAAGATCCATTTCACACCTGCTAGGAAGGCTGTTATAAAAATTGAAATGGGTCTACGGCCCTGCCACGCTGAGCAAGCCCGATCCCGTCTGATCTTAGAAGCTAAGCAGGGTCGGGCCTGGTTAGTACTTGGATAGGAGACCACTTAGGAAGACCAGGTGCTGTAGGCATAAAAAATTAAAAAAAAAAAAAAAAGGGATTGTAAGCTGACAAGGTCCTTGCAATCTGTGAGGTCAATCAAAGGTTGCCCTGCCTAAAAAAAAAAAAAAGAAAGAAAAAAAAATATTGAAATGGAAAATAGCGAGTGCTTGTGAGGAGAGAGAAAACAATTGGAACTCTGCATGGTTCGTGGGAATGAAAAACGGTGCAGCCACTGTGGAAAACAGAATGGCGTTTCCTTGAAGGTTAAGTACAGAATTGCCATATGATCCAGCAATTCCACTTCTAGGTATATACCCCAAGGAAGAGAAGGCAGGGACTCAAAGAGATACGGTGCACAGATGTTCGCAGCAGCATTATTCATAAGAGCTAAAAGGTGGAAAGAACCCAAATGTTCATCAGTGGACAAATGGATGAACAAAGTGTGACGTATACATACGATGGAATATTATTGTTCAGTCTCAAGAAAGAATGAAATTCTGATACTTGCTACAACATGGATGAACCATTGAAAAAACATTAGTTTGGTATTAACCTAATAAATAAACCAAAGACAAAAGGAAAAATATTATAGGATTCCACTAATATGAGATACATATAGTAGGCAAATTCATGGAGACAGAAAATAGAATGGGGGTTACCAGGTACAAGGAGGAGGGGAGATTGGTGAGTTATTGTTTAACGGGGACCGAGTTTCTGTTTGGGTTGGTGCAAAAGTCCTGAAAAGAGTGTTGATGTTTGCACAACATTATGACTGTGCCTAATGCCACTGAACGGTGTAGTTAACATAGTAATCTTTAAGCTACGTGTATTTTACCACAATAAAAAATGTGCTATTTTACCAACCTAAGTAGAAGCTACATTTGTCTAAATTATATATATATGTATATACACATACATGTGTGCATATATTCTCTATTAGCGATCTATTATTAATCACGTTTTAGAAATATTTGAACATTTAAATATTACTTTGTTAATAGATCCTATATCCTGCAACTGGTATTAGAAAGGGAGCCTCTATATTTTGGATAAACTTTGTTCAGAATTTATTGGCAATCTTAATCAAAATGTTCAAAAATTGAGCACCAAAAAAAAAAAAAATGCAGCTTTTGGGACTTTTAGCAATTTGAATTATTGAAAACCAAGCACATCATCAGAAATGCATTGAAATTTGTCCCTCAGAAAGCAAGCAGGGTTTGGGGATTGAACAAATTAAATGATGAGAACTTAAACTTTGCACCAGATCTAATTTTGAAATTGTATTGTGAACCATATTGATGTGCTTAATACAATTCTTAATTTTAGTTGGATATGTTTATATTCTGACCAGAAATGAATGAAATTGAGAAGGCTTATAATCTTTGCTGTACATACATGTGACAAAACATTTGACACATTTTTGGTCAACTTATTTTGTAGCTTTTGCTTATAAAAATATTTGCTGGAGAAAAGCATTCTGAATAGAGACAAAAAGATAGTATTTGTGGAAAATATTGGGTATAAATATTTACACATTTCAAAAATGTAGAGAACTAGAATTGAGATGCGGCTAAAACTCTAATTTAGATATGTGATTATGTACCAAGAATAATTATTCTGGTTTTAAAAAAATATATTCGGATTAAAAATGTGAGTATTTTTCAGAATTTTACTTTAATGTCCATGGATATGTGCTATTTTAATATTTCAGAAGGAATTTTATTTTCGAAAATCAATATCGAATCAAAATCTTTTTATGAGTCAACCAATTTATTAAGCTGATCTGGTGGTCAATAAACAAATTTTAATTATGTTTAATATCACCCTCCACTCTCAAAAAGGTCCCAGCTTGGATGACTAAATTACATGGTCACTCTATCTGACTCGGCAGTTCTAGGCCCAGGCAAAAGGTGTTCACATGAGCAACATGAGATGCCAGGAAGAGTGTTCATAGCAGATCACCTGTAATAACTCCAGACTGGA
>NW_011889140.1:178263-180530 GCF_000151845.1 Pteropus vampyrus
GATCCTATGGCTTTGTTCTTCTGTAACTTGCCTTTTCTCACTCAACGTTATGTTTTTGGAAACTCTCCGCATTGATATCCGGTTTATTTATTTTTATTTACATTTGCACGTTGAGTGAATCTCCACACTTTGTTTAAATCATTCTTCCATTGATGCATGTCACTTCAATTTCCCAGTATTACAGACACTACGCATTCTTGTTTATGTGTGAGATATTCCTATAAACCTATGTATTTTATGTGCCTTAACTATTTCATAAGAACAACAAAACCTAAAAAGTGACACCTACAATCACTGCAGCCAGTTTATCTTCCCATTTCCTCATTAAATGCAGCTTGTCATTTCTTACAGGAGTCACTAGTTTTAAAATATTAGAAAGCAATAGACTGGGAGTTAAAAAGCCTTTCAGGGTATAATTGAACCTCTCAAAACTTCAGTTTTCTAAACACTGAGGAGTGAAATGGTAGGGTCATAGGCGTGTACATATTCCATCTGACTTCAAATGCGAAATCTCTGTGTTTGAGAATTTCAGCTGCTTCTTATTCTCACAGCACTGTCAGTCAATCCCCTTGGTGGTTTTTTTTTTTTTTTTAACTTTATGTTATTGAAAATTTCAAACATGCACAAAAATAGAGAGAATAAAATAATAAACTTTTATGTTATCATGCAATTTTAACGATTACTAATTCATGGCCCATCTTGAATTCTCCATGCCCATCTACCTACACACTCTTCCTCTCTCAGATTCCTTGAAGTATATCTTGTCATTCCAGGATATTAATCTGAAAGATATGGATTCTTTCTTTTAAATAATGGCAATACCATGATCACACTTAAAAATAATAGACAGTCATTCCTTAATAACAGAAAACAATCAGGGTTCATATTTTCGCAATTATAACATTTTTATGATTTACTTGATTCACGCTCCAAAACAAGACACGCAAATTGCAATAGTTGGTATGTATCTTAAGTGCCTTTCAAAATATGGATTTCTTCCCCTAGTTTTTTTCCTTCCTCTTGGTACGATTTACTAAGAAACTAGATCACTTGTCCAATAGCCTTGATTTTGCTGCTGGTCGTGTCTCAGGTTGTTTAACTCTCTCCTCTGTCTCTGTATTTTCCGAAAAAAAAACCGACGTCGGATCTCGATCAGATTTATGTCCAGATTTTTGAGTCCCATGCTTTGTAAAGTGCTCCTGTGGGTCCTTTCAAGATCTCTTTCCGGTCAAGGGCTACCCTGTGAGGATGAAGGTCATATTTCAAACAATGAGAGGCAACATTCCCAGTTATTCACGTACATGTTTGACATGAACTTTCCCTTCTCTCTTTATCAAAATTTGATGATAATCTTGGAGGGGAGTTGTTCGATGGAAGTGTTTCCTGTGTCGAAGTAATAATTTCTAAGCCAAAAACAACTCCTCATGTGCTTGGGACTCTGCAAGTCCCCATTCCTTCTGCAATTCGTAATCTAATTTAATTTTCCTCCATCCAGTGCATTCAGAATCAGAGTCCAGAAAACTTAAAAATTTTTTTGTATTGTTCTATTTAATTACTCAAAAATAAACCAGATCTCTTTTCACATTTCCAGACGATCTGGCTGAGTTAGCAGAAGACAAATAGAGTGAAAGCTAATAGTGCCTTCCCAAAAAACCCAGAGAAAAGTAAGCGGTACCATAGTTTCTCTACGATTCACAGCCTTGATGAACAACATGACATAGGAAAAAAATGAGGTCTATAATATTGTTGAAATGTAATGTCTTATTTATTTCTTTTTCTCTTTAAATTCTGGATGAACAAACCTGAGAATCTGAAAGAACCATAAAGAAAAAGAGGAGCTCTTGGTTAATCCGATAGAAAAATCATAAACCTAGAGTGGATTTCCATGCTTAGTCTAAGTATCTAAGGGATTTCGAATTATCATTGCAAGCATAAAGAGATAACGAGAAAAGCTTTCTATTATGTTTCTAAGCCTTGGGCAGGAGTTTGGGGAAAAATAACGCACGTGTACTGCAAATATCCTTTATAAAGGCAGGGGAGTTTGAACAGGGGAGGTGTGTGTTAATACCAGCATTCTTTTTGGTTTTTACCAGGTTATAGAAAACTTTCTTATACAGGCACTTCTCAGAGATATTGCATGTTGAGTCCCAGACCACCACAATAAGAATATTGCGATAAAGTAAGTCCCATGGATTTTTTGGTTTCCTACTGCATATAAAAGTTATGTTTATACTATAGTGTAGTTTATTACATGTGTGATAGCATTA
>NW_011889140.1:180580-182537 GCF_000151845.1 Pteropus vampyrus
GAGGTCTATAATATTGTTGAAATGTAATGTCTTATTTATTTCTTTTTCTCTTTAAATTCTGGATGAACAAACCTGAGAATCTGAAAGAACCATAAAGAAAAAGAGGAGCTCTTGGTTAATCCGATAGAAAAATCATAAACCTAGAGTGGATTTCCATGCTTAGTCTAAGTATCTAAGGGATTTCGAATTATCATTGCAAGCATAAAGAGATAACGAGAAAAGCTTTCTATTATGTTTCTAAGCCTTGGGCAGGAGTTTGGGGAAAAATAACGCACGTGTACTGCAAATATCCTTTATAAAGGCAGGGGAGTTTGAACAGGGGAGGTGTGTGTTAATACCAGCATTCTTTTTGGTTTTTACCAGGTTATAGAAAACTTTCTTATACAGGCACTTCTCAGAGATATTGCATGTTGAGTCCCAGACCACCACAATAAGAATATTGCGATAAAGTAAGTCCCATGGATTTTTTGGTTTCCTACTGCATATAAAAGTTATGTTTATACTATAGTGTAGTTTATTACATGTGTGATAGCATTAGGTCAAAAAATAATATATATACCTTAATTTAAAAATACTTTATTCCTAAAAACGCTCATCACGATCCAAGCCTATTGAAAAATGTGCCAATAGACTTGGTCGATGCAGGGTTACCAGTAACCTTCAATTTGTTTAAAAAAAAAAAAAAAGTAATATCTATGAAGAGAAAAAAGTGAAGTGTAATAAAATGAGGCATGCCTGTATATAAATACATTTTGGGAGGTGGGGAGTATTATTTGAGTCATCGCTTCTTATAGTCATGTAAAAAATGATCACCTTTGATTGTCTTTATTGTTCATGTTCAAATTCAGTTCAGTGAAATATCCTTTAAAAACAACACCTAAATATTGATCAGCGAATAATTAGACGGCTGATGAAAATAAATGACATTTTACTTGGAGACTGATAACAGCATGTGTGGACCCACAAAGAAAGTGTTTTGCAGGATGGACATATTAACTAACTTTTTATGACTAAACCTTGCGCTTTCTCGAGCTATAGTTGCTAAATTATCAAAGAGTTTCTTGGATAGTAATTGTGAACCGTCCTTGAACACAAAGAGTTCACGAGTGGTGAGGAATCAATCTTACACACAACTGATAGATGTAGGGAAGTGAGCAAAAGGGCACACACATAAGGGGCTCCTTTCGAACAGGCAAAGCAAAAGGAAGGCTCCTTGAATGAGCCAGATGACACATGGCACGTTAGAACTGAAAGGGAGCCTAGAATCCATTCACTGATGGGAAAACAAGGATGTAGGGGAGATAACTGAGCAGTTTAACATCTCATACCTCGTTAGAGGAAGAGCAGGAAGAAGAACCAAGAAACCCCGATAATGAGATCCCTTTCAATCCATTCTGATGACACAGTTTGTACCTCAAGGAGCCCAGGGTCTCAGTGAGCGCTTCTCAAACTTCTATACCCAAGTCCCTGCAAATGACTGAACATTCCCTAGAGTCCCAAGGTGCTGGGGAAGCCTGTGCTTTTGCTGCGAGTGAGAAATTTCTTGGAAATCTGCACTTTTAGCTTACAATTCATGTGAATTGAGTGTGTTATTCCATAGCTCCTATATATATATAGGTATATATATGGTAGTTTTAATAAAAAAAAAGGCTGTGTTGCCCACAGAACTTTTAGGGAAGATAGGCCATTCCAAGCAGATGCTTTTGAAAGCAACTTCCAAAATGTTATCCTTAGCTCTGGCCCAGGGAAGATAAAAGGCCGCCGTTGGGAAGGAAGAGGCAGTGGACGTGTTCTTACTCTGCAAAACTAAGAGTGTGGTAAACAGGCTATGGAGAAGACACTCGCCCAGGGTCACAGATCTGTTAACAGCCTGCTTGTATTTAGCTCCATCTGCCAAATGACACTTGCTGTGAGCTGGACTTCCAAGAGGCTCACTGGCAGCCATAAGGCCAGCACA
>NW_011889140.1:183547-183800 GCF_000151845.1 Pteropus vampyrus
CCTCCCCGGAGTGTGGACACAGGGGGTCCAGAGCCACAATTCAACATGATCCCTTTTCATCCAAGAGGCCAACGGGCTCCTTCCTGAAGACTCTGCTCCTTCTTGCTTTCTAAATTTCAATCAGACTTCAGAACTGGAGCAGACACCTCCTTCTTTCTCAACTTTCTGCAAGGACCGGTCGTAAGGGTCCCTGTGTACGCATTCAAAATGAAGAAAACGAAGGATCAGAGAGGTGATCACATACCTAATAAGT
>NW_011889140.1:183850-193752 GCF_000151845.1 Pteropus vampyrus
AAGGATCAGAGAGGTGATCACATACCTAATAAGTGACAGAGTCAGAAATCAGACACACAGGAGTCTGAAGTCTCCCCAAAATTATGTCTTTACACCCGGTGAAGGCAGCCATTTTGGCCTCTTCCTTAACAAAAATGGAGGGGCGGATGGGACGATGGAAGGGTGGGCCTAAGCATCCCTGGGCACGCTGTCTTTGGGTGGCACTGAACTCTGCATGAGCATACAGAGAGGAATGAGACATAGTTTGTACCTGTAGGAGCCCAATGCATCAGTGAGTGCTACTCAAACTTTTGTACCCAAGTACCCACAGGTGACGGAACATTCCCTACAAAGCCTGAAAGTGCTGGAACCTGTGTATTTGCCACAAGTAAGAAATTTCTCAGATTTCTGCACTTGTAGCTCACAATGCATGTGTATTGATTGTGTTATGCCAGAGCTGTCATATATATGTATATATATGCAAATATATATAAAAATTTATGCATATTTATATATATGCTAAATTTTTTAAGAAAAGGCTGTGTTATCTCCAGATCTTTTAGTGAAAACAGGCCGTTCCATGCCTATCCGCCTCCCCGGAGTGTGGACAGAGTGTTTTCCAGAATCACAATTTAACATGGTCTTTTCTCATTCTAGAGGCCCAAGGTCTCCTTCCTGAAGCCTCGGCTCCTTCCTGATTTCTAAATTTGAAATCAGACTTCTGGACAGGAGCAGACACCTCTCTCTCCTTCACCTTTCTGCCTGGGCTGGTTGTGATGGTTCCTGTATACTCATTCAAAATTCAGAAAACTGAGTCTCATACATGTGATCGCACAGCTAGTAAGTGACAGAGTCAGAATTCAGACCCACAGCTGTCTGCAGTCTCCCCAAACTGATCTTTCTCTTCCACATGAAGACTGCCATTTGGCTTCTTCCTCGACAAGGATGGAGGGGCGGATGGGACGATGGAAGGGCGGGCCAAAGCATCCCTGGGCATGCTGTCTGTGGGTGGCCCTGAATTCAGCATGAGGATACAGAGAGGAATGAGACATAGAGTGAACCTCAAGGAGCCCAATGTGTCAGTTAGTGCTCCTCAAACTCTGTACCAAAAAACCCACAAATGACTGAACATTTTCTTCAGAGCCCCAAGGTTCTGCGGTAGCCTGTGCTTTTGCCGCAAGGGAGAAATTTCTCGGATGTCTACACTTTTCGTTTACAATTCACGTGAATTGAGTATGTTATTCCAGAGCTCACAGATACATATGCAGATATATATATGGTAGTTTTAATAAAAAAAGGCTGTGTTGCCCCCAGAACTTTTCGAAAAGACAGGCCCTTCCAAGCAGATGCTTTTAAAAGCATCTTTCAAGAAGTTTGTATAGCTCTGGCCCAGAGCTGACCAATAGGCTTTGTTGGGAAGCAAGGGGCAGTGAACGTGTTCTTACTCTGCAAAACTAAGAGTGTGGTAAACAGGCTATGGAGAAGAGACTCGCCCAGGGTCACAGAGTCTGGGAGCAGCCTGCTTGACCTTTAGCTCCCGCCGCCAAGTCTCCAAGAAGTCTCCACTTTTTGCTTACAATTTACGTGAATTGAATGTGTCATTCTAAAGCGCATATATATTTGTATATATTTATATGGTGGTTTAAGAAAAAAACAAAACGGTGGCTTGCCCCCTAAATCTTTTAGGGAAGACTGGCCATTCGAAGCTGATGCTTTCGAAAGCATCTTCCGATAAGTTCTGCTTAGCTCTGGCCCACGGGGGACTCATAGCCTCTGCTGGGGAACAAGAGGCAGTGAACTTGTTGTTACTCTGCAAAACTAAGAGTGTGGTAAAGAGGCTATCGAGAAGGCACTTTCTCAGGGTCACAGAGTTTGTTAGCAGTCTTCTTGTACTTTAGGCTCCACTGCCAAATGGCACTTGCTGTGTTGTTGGCCTTCGAGGGGCTCACTGGGAGACATGAGAAGGCCAGCACATCTGGTCAGAGATCTGATGTGTATGAGACACGTCTGATCCTTACTTCCCTCCACCCAAGTCACCCTCTGGCTTGCACACCACCTCCCAAATGTGGCTCCAGTGCCACAATTCAACTTGGTCCCCTCTCATCCCAGAGGTCCAGGAGTTCCTTTCTGAGGCCTCAGCTTTTTCCTGCCTTCTTAGTCTCAAATCAGACTTCTGTACTGGAGCAGACATCTCTCTCTCTCTCACTTTTCTGCCTGGGCTTGTCGTTATGGTTCTTTTACACTCATTTAAAATTGAGAAAACTGAGTCTTAGAGAGGTGTTTACACAGCTAATAAGTGACAGAGTTAGAATTCACAATGCAGGAGAGTCCAGAATGATAAAAACCATGACGATTTGAAAAGCACATCTCCCTTATTTTAGAAATCTGCACCGGATTTCCTTTGTTGACCAAATTTCCAGTTGGCCAACATTTCTTCCCCTCTCTTCCCTCTCGTGATTTTCTTTCGGACGAAGGACTCAGAAGACAGCTGACAGAGAACTGGATTTGAAGTCAGCAGCAGGGGAGGCGACCTCGTCCCCTCCTTTTTCCAAGAAGGTTGTCTTTGTTTCAATGTAGGACACGAGTCCCCCTGCAGGTAGATCCCACATGGGCTTGTTTGAGTTTTCACACAAGTCGGAGTAAGTCCTTTCCCTTGGAGTCCACACTCATTGTGTCTTCTCCAAATCTCTCGCTAGCATTAGACAAACTCCCCAAAGTGGGCTGGATGGAACTAACTCCAAATGACAGATTTTAGTGCCCTCAGTTGCCGTGCTGGAATCACAGGTCGACTCTACGAGGGGGGACGTCTGCCAAGTGTTAGCGGTCTCTTCCACCGGGATCCACGGGGGACACAGGATGTCACAGAAACAATCCATCCAAGGTGGACTTGACTCTTCTCTCCTCACAGAGAAAGGAGCTGGTCTGAGGAAACCAGCACAGAATAGGGGGCGAGGGGGACATGAAGTTGGAGGAACTCCGAAAACACTTGCAGTTTTTTTTGGAGGGGGATTTGTTTTGTTTTGTTTGTTTGTTTGTTTGTTGTTTTTGTTTGTTTGTTTGTTTGCTTTGCTCAGCAGAGCTTGTAGAAGTAAAGTGGTGAGAAGAGAGAGGACTCACGCTTCCATGGCAAAGAGCAGTCCTTGCAGAGGTGAGGCTGAGAAGCTGGTCAATATAATTTTACTTGCCTTTCGATTACCTACTCAGTTAAAAAATATCTCTTCTGTTGCCAGACAATGTTCTAGGAGCCAGGACTGCAGTAGTGAAACACCAAGTTTCTGCCATCATGGAATACACACACACACACACACACACACACTTATATATATATATTATTTATATATATAATATTTCGGTAAGAGAAACAGATGATAACCAAGTAACCAATTAAATAAATAGACCATTTAAATTCAGCTAGTGATAGGTGCCTCTAAATAAAAGAAAGCAAGGTTAGGGAATAAAGAGGTAGGGGTGTAGGGGTGTGTGTGCGTGTGTGCGTGTGTATGTGTGTATGTGTATGAGTATTTTAGATAAGCAATCAGGGAAGGCTCCTGGGAGGAGGTGACGTTTGGAACAGAGAACCTGGAAAGAAGGGTAAATAAACCATGGGAATAATTTATCAATAAAACTGAGAAGTGCTTTTCTTTTCTTCCAGCTCAGGACATGGTTGTCCCCAGAGCTGGGACTTACAGGTCCACTTCTGGAAGGGAATTAGGGACCTACTGCAGCCACGTGGGGGTGGGGGGACTGATGTCTGATCTGTGGCTGGGCGCAGAGGCTGGATCTGAGCCAGGGTGAAGCCTCCAGCTCCCGTGCAGCTGTGGCCCAGGGTCTAAGGGGCACAGGTGGCTCTGGAAGCACAGGGCTTGAATCCCAGCACTGTTACTCATCAGCTGGGTGACCTGGGCAAGTTATTCAACCTCTCTGTGCATCGGCTTCTTTATCTGGGGAATGGTTTTAACGAAGGTCCCTCTGCCACAGGGTCGCTGTCAGGAAAACTGAACTAATAGATATGTCGGGTCCTTGGACAGTGCCTGGTACATAAGAAATTCTGTATCAGCGTTGGCTGCCATTAACATATTGCCCTCCTTAGGGGCCCAGAGCTCTTCCCACACCCCGACTCAAAGGCTTGATTAAGGAGCCACGACAATAAGGTCATTATTTTATCCTGTTGAAGCCACTGTCTTCGGGCCTGCCTGGGTTCCTGCAGGGTTCCGTACCGAACCTGAACGTGACAGGGCTGATTATTTCCCCTCCTGGCCAATGCGGCAGACGCCTGGTCTCCTGGGAGGCTTTCCTGCCTCCTGGAGAGGCCTTCTTCCGAGGGGGTGTGTACAACTTCCTGGCCTCTTTCTACCTAGAGCTGAGGAAAAAGAATTTACAAATTGAATCTTCCTTTGGAAACCTAGCTACACTAAGCACCTGTGTCTTTAAGTCCATCCACAGAGAACTAACTGTATTTAATAACTTATAAGAGAATGTGCAAAAGAAACAGAGGAAATGCCCATCTGGTCACGTGGCTCCTCTGCTTAAGACATTTTAATATGAAAATTGGCCCACTGCCTCCTGGACAGAGTGCAGACTCTGGCTTGACAACTTCCCCGCCCGGCCTCATTGCTCCACGCCCTGTGGGCCTCCCCTGCCAACTCCAGCCTCACAGAACCTCTTCCGGTTTCCCCAGTCAGCCAAGGGCTTTCTGGCCTCCAGGTTTGCTGGGTGCTCTTCCTCAGCCTGGAGCACTGCACCCACCTCCTAATCCACAGTCCCCACTGTCCTTCACCTGACCAACTCTACTTCATCCTAAAAGTCTCTGTTTCCTCGTTCCTTCTTCAGGGAGGCCCTCCTGGGTCTTCCAAGTCTGAGTTAAAGGCCTCTCTTAGGTGCTGCCTCAGCAGCTGTCTCTTCCTCCATCATTGACGGCATTTGATGGTCACTCAGAGAGGTCTGAGCACTCGTCGCATAGTTTTTCCTTGTCCCGTTGCACCTTCAGCAGCAGTGAGGAGTCCCGGATGAGTTTATTCCTGAAGGCGTGTTTTTTTGCTTTGGAGGGGTTCACAGTCTGTTTGAGGGGAGGGCTGAAGATCACACTACACACGCACAGAACCGCGAAGCCGTCATCAGTTCAGTGAGTCCCTCCGGTGAGTGGCATTCTAGGAGGGGTTTTGTCCAGATTTAGCCAGAGCAGAGGACATGGCAGGGAGTGCTGAGAGAGAAGGCTGGAGAGGAAGCGGAGGTCCTATCAGGAAGGCCTTCGTGAGCGAGATGAAAGCATCTAGATGTCATCGGAGCACGATAGGGAACCAGGAAGTGTTTTAAGCAAGGGAACCTGGCTATCCTCCAAGCTAACCATGACAAGACAATTTCACACTTCTCATCTGCAGAGGCCAACCTTCACCAGCTTCTTTTCCCACAAGGCACGGGGAAGCCTCAGTGTTTAGATTCAGATTTCTCTTCTCCCACCTCTGCCCCTTATCAGCGGTGTGGCTTTGTGCAAATTAGTTCACTCTTCTGAATGTCAATATCATCGTACGAATCATAGGAATAATAACAGAATCTACTTATTCGGAATTATGAGAACCAAAGGAGATCATATAAGAACCGTACTTGGCACAGCGGCTGGAACAGAATCGGAAAAGGAGTTATAATGACAGTCGTCCTTAGTAGCGGTCATGACAGCAGCAGTAAAAATAGTGGTACAAACGCTATTTTAATATCTCACGTCAAGGAGCTGCCCACAGAAATGACACTCTGGGAACTGATGGAAGGCCTCTTATTTTGCAAAGGCCACCTCGGAGGGCAGACCACTGTGAAGTCTCCTTCCCCTTGTCCCTCCTTGACTTGTCCAGGGTCGATGCCCCTGCAGCAGGGAGCTCGTACAGCTGGAAGACCCACTTCACCAGCACAAAAAGAATGGGATCTGGAGGAGCAGATGAGGGAAAAGGCCAGAGGGGTCGGGGGAGGGTGAGAAGAGACTGGAAGCCCAAGGAGAAAAGAAAAAGGCTTTTCTTCTGACAGGCAGAGGTTAGCCATGCTTCTCCTCAGCACACGACGCGCACACACGGGAGCCCACACACCAGTGAAAACGAAGGAGAAGAAGCCTGTGGAAAGGGTCAAAAAGGTATTTATTCCCTTCCAGTGGACTATGTGATAGGATGAAACACACTTTAAACTGGAGTTAAAAGACTGTTTTATGCATTTTTCTGCACCCCATTTGCAAACAAGCCCTGGGCAAGTGCTACACCTTTCTATGCGAGCTCTTTCCAGCTCTAGGGGGGAGTAGCGCCAAGATACGTTATTATTACCAGCGTTGTAATTATTTCGACGTGAATGCACGGAGCGCTCCACTGAAGTCTGTGGGGGATCTGAATTTCCTTGGGTGATCAAAGTGTAGATGCAAAGTGTGAAAAATGGAGGTCAACGTGGGGTCGGTCCTCCCTGGAAATGTGTCTCTATATTGGAAATCAACCTTATCTAAATAACTATTAGAAAAGGCAGTCATTCTTATATACCAGCTTGTACACCCCTAAAGTTCTATTTCCTGGTAAATCTCCCTCATCTTCTCTTCGCGCCCCCTACAAAGCCATTAATCTCTTACTTCTGCTACTTAGACTTGAATCCTTTTAAAAAAGAGATTGGCACAGAGACAGATGATTGAAATGGTTTCTGCCTTTTTTCCCCCACTAGGAAGAAGAGAACAAAGTGTTTAGGCTTTTGACCATTTCAGCTTGATGTGATTATGTGGAGTCCTGGCTTGACACCTCCTGGCTGACACATCCCGTTCAAATCCAGCTGCACATACTGAGAGCAAATGCGAAGTCTCTTGCAGATACCAGAGTGGCAAGTGGCTCCTCACTCGGCTTTCAGTAACAGCTCCCCTTTGCTTCCAGATTCAGGGCAACTACTTGAGTGCGTGCGAAGGGAATTTCTAGGAAGAAAAGATAGATTGAGTCTTAAGCAAGATTTAAACAACTCTTTCCAAATTTCTTAAATTTTGTTATTATCACTCCTCTAACTGTGGTATATTCTCCCAGCCACCAAATTGCTTATCTACTTGTGTCCCAATTGGTTATTGAATAATCAGTGGATTCCTGCCCTTTCTCTATTTCTCTATTAAAAAATATTCCAGCATTCCTCACTGGGAGGCTTTGTAAGTCCTAAAGAGTTACTGGTTTTTCTGTTTAATTCTTCTCTGTTGTGGAAAATATGTGAGATTTCAATTTCAGTGATAGAGTCGTGACAGATGTCTGAAGAGGTGACAGAAGAAGCTCAATTTATAAAGGGCAGTCTGCAAGATTTTTGTTATTCTTATTCCAAGTGTTTGACAGTGGTGCTCTGCCCGTGTTAATATCCTAGACCAGCAAATGACCGTTGAAGAGAACTGTCTCGGTATGTATGAAATCTTTTTGCTTGGAGCCATCTGCAAGCTGAGGTATGTTGATAAGCACTCCATAAATTGTAACGTTAACAACCCATCCTCCCGTTTAAGAGAGAAGCCAGCATACACCAACTCCACAGATGACAGTCTCAGGTTCTCAAGTTGGAGAGAAAAGGTTATAAACAACTCTTCTTTCTCCCTGAGCTAGCTGCTGAGCAAAGGGAATTGGCAAAAAAAAAAAAAAAAAAAAGACAATAGTCACCACCATTGTTTTGAGTTTCTGCTAATCACTCTCCTTAAGAGTGGAAGCCAACGGTGCAAAGCCTTTCTAAGCCACACAGCCGTGTCACGTTTAGATCATTCATCACCATTCCTAACACTGGAGGACGGTTTGTTTAATGGCATTATTTCCTGAGTCAGGCTTCTCACTATCAGCAGGCAGGATTTATGCCTCATTATTCTCTGGGCTAAAGAGTTCCTCAAATTTCATCAGGGTTTCCTCTTCCCACGGGATGAGGAGGAAGAGGACAACTCCCATTGGGTCATGCTTTGTTTTCCCTTTTGAATTGGCACGGATCTATGTTCATCTTCCTTTGACCATCTCCATGATCGATGGGCCTCTAGATTTATTGGTTCAATTAAGAGTCTGTCCACACGACACTCACTGATGGGTTTGGTCTGGTCTCTGACAACAGTAGTGAATTGGGTGATGAAAAACTTGATCCAATTACTGATCGATTGAATAGAACCTGTCAGAGTAGCCCCTGAACTGTGAATAAATAACCCAGAGAGAGGGAATCTGGAAACTTTTCAAAATGTCTTCTGAATGCGGTACCTTCTTCGCTACAGCTTGCTATGGCATAGCAATTCTAGTCTTCCTTTGGCCAAGTTGATGGTTAGTGTGTGTGTGTGTGTGTGTGCGTGCGCACGCGTGTGTGCGTGTGCGTGTGCGTGTGTGTGTGTGTGTGTATGTGTGTGTGTGTGTGTGAGAGTGGGTTCTTAAACTGAAGAAGCCTGGAGGGAAATCCGTTTTGGCTTAGATGTAGAGCAGAGAAAACTATTCCGATGTAAATATGCCTGTAATGGGCTTGGGTCTCCAGGTTCCTAAAATTAAGGCACAAGTGATTCAGAAGAGATCTCAGGGTGAGGTCCTTTTATATAGATGTTTTTGTATAGCTGTCTACTATTTTCTGCTCACCAGCTATCAGGGTAAGTAAAATGTGAGTTTTGAGAGTTCAGTAATAACAATCCCTTTCAGTAAATGTCTGGTCAACCAAGGTACTCAGATTTGGTGTCCTAGACTGTGCAACCTCAGGGAACCATTCAGATGATCAGGTTAGAAAAGTAATCGACTGAAACCAACATAAATATCATAGCAGACGTGGTATGATTTATCATTTCCCTAGCCTTTCTCACTAACAGAACCCCAGTGTGTGGAGGTATTTGATGGGGATGTGTTTGGAAGGTCCTCCCCAGGCCCAGGAGTGAATGCCGACATGGCAGGTCCACTGTCCTTGCCACTCCAGGTTTAGTTTTGAGCTTGTAGCATAACTTTAGTCAATGAAGCATAAAACGGAATCTCCTTGGAAGATTTTGAGAAAGTTTTTCTGCCCTAAGAAAAACCAATACAAAAGGAACAACTATCCTTTTCTATCTCTGGATGAGCTTCTATGGGGGGGGGGGTGACCTTGGAAGATGTTGCTGCCATTTTGCCACCATTGGTGGGAGGAGAAGGGTGGGGTGGAGGTTCCAGAAAGTTGAAAGGAACTCATATGCTGAAGAGCTGCATTATTCTGGAACCACTTGCCTTTGGAATTTTTTGTTATATGGGATCATAAACCCCTTACTGCTTAATGTATCATTGGTGGGGTTTTCTGCAACTTGCAGCTGAAAAGCCTCATTATATAAACATGAAACCAGTGAAATATTATCAACGGAAGCATAAAGTTACGTGCTCTGAAACCTTGAGCAAAACCAATATTTATGGCTCTGGGATGAGTTGAATGCCACGTGAAAAAAGTTTTACTTGCTAGATTAAATATCAGGAATCAGGGCAGAGACTCTCTAATGCATAGAGGAAATCAAATCTAGAATTTTAATGGGAGGGCAAAACGATATTGATGTTCATTGTCAAGACTAAAATGGCACATTATGCTGAAGGAAAGAGGCCAGACACAAAAGCCACATACTTTAGCATTTCATTTATATAAAATGTCCAGAATAGGCAAGTCCACAGAGACAGAAAGCAAACCAATGTTTGTTAGGATGTCGGGGTGGGGGTGGGATGGGTAGGAGGAATGGGGGATGACTGTGAAATGGGTACAGAACATTTCCTTTTGGGGTGATGAGATGTTCTAGAACTAGACAGTGGTGATGGTTGCCCAACAGTGTAAATGAACTAAATGTCACTGAATTGTACACTTAAAATAAATGGATGGTAAATTTTATGTTACGTATTATAACAAAAAAATTTAAAGACACATGTAATGGGCATAGTATGGCAATGGCATAAGGAGAAGCATTCCTGTTCATGAACTAAATTCATCATTAA
>NW_011889140.1:194867-199314 GCF_000151845.1 Pteropus vampyrus
GCTTAGATGTAGAGCAGGGAAAACTATTCTGATGTAAATATGCCTGTAATGGGCTTGGGTCTCCAGGCTCCTAAAATTAAGGCACAAGTGATTCAGAAGAGATCTCGAGGTGAGGTCTTTTTATAGAGACTGACACTCTGTTGATAAGCAAACATTTTCTAGTTTTTCTCAAAGCCCCTGGAATCTCAGTGGCTTTGGGAAAGACTATTTTGGAGTGGTTTCATTTTTTTTGTTTTGTTTTGTTTTGCTACAGAGGTGCTATGAGGGGATCCTGAGTGGTTGAATTTTCGAGTTTTTGTTTATCAGAAAGGAACAGACATCTCTGAGAGTGAGGTTCACACCCAGTCTTGTAGTAATTTTCCAACAGGCTAACTAGACCCCGGTCATAAATCTCAATGGTTTCCTTCCCTCTGTTGACAGCTAGCCTCGTTTACTCAGACCATTAAGAAGTGGGCTGCAACCCCAAACTTTTGCTGCCCCCCTTTTTCTGAATCGAATGGTCCTATCCAGCAGAAGAGAGTACAGCTGACAATCTCTGTTTTCTCTTGCGTAGGAGCCAACTTCCTTTGATCTCAACCCTTGACTTTATGGCAGGCAGCCACGTCCCGGAAGGAAGGAGCAGGACAGCGTTAGGGCAAGTCATATTTATTTTAGAGGAACCCGAAGGGGCAGGGAGAACATGGAGACATGAGCAGGTATGCCGCAGAGCAGAGCGGAGCGGAAATCTGGGAAATGTAAGAGAGAGAGAAAAACAAAAACAAAAACAAAAACAAAACTCTCTTGAAAGATTTGAAAACTCCCAAAGTATCGGCTTTCAGAGGGACCAGATACGCTATCAGGAAGGATGCACAAGCCAAGATGAATTACTTTTATGAGGTTTTGTGACAGCCAGGGGAAGGGTGGACAGAAATCAAAGGATTTGCCCTGCTCGCTGGCGTGGTTTCCAGTCCCCGATTCTCTGCTTGTTGTGATGAGTGGTCTGGACTGGCGTTGGCAGTGCCAACACCAACACTGTGCATCACGGGTGGACTTTAAACAAGGCTGTCTCCCCAACAGCTGCCTCGTGTCCTGTTTTGAGAGCATAACCTCCTGTAAGTCGACGGGAACATCTCTCTGCCTGTCTCCCAGAGCGCAGGGTAGCCCAATAACCTCCTCGGGAAGTGAGACTGAAGTCATCTGCACGTGCACTAAAGGACCCCGCCCCTGGCCATCAGTGAGCCATCTGTTCCCTAGAGAATGGTGCTATCTTCTTTGGGGGACACATATGGGTGGACATTTTGCTTTTAGACAAGGTCAGGTGCTCAAATTTGTTTTCTCTGTGACAGTAATCAAACTACAAATACTCTAATTCTAGTCACGGGTCTTTATTGGGAAAATACATGCTATCAGGGCCAGGTGCTGTGCAGGCTTTACGCATGCCATCACTCACCTCTGATTTAAAACTTGGAAACCCTTCAAAAATCTTTGGAAGTGTGTCCTGCTCCCTTTTGTGATCTAATTTGATTGGACGACCTTTTCCTGGGTCTGGGCCAATTGACACTGCAAATATAGCTAAATGATTTTTCCCTCTGTGGTTCTCTGTCTTGAATGAAGAAGATGCAAACTGCTGAATGAGTAGGCTGGCTTGAGTTGGAATTGAAGGAATCCTTTAATTATAAAGTGAATGATACCCATGAGTGAAATTTCTTTAAGAGTTCTGGAGGACTATCGGTGAAATTTTGTCATGTGGTTAAATAGTTTTAAATACTCGTTATTTAAATGATCCCAACGTCGCATTTTTGTTTGAGTAATATATAAAAATAAATCTGTAGAATAACATATTATTTAGTTTAATAAAATAACATTTAGGTGAAGTCACTAGATGTCCCTCTTCCTTTATTCTTGGTAACCATAAAGAAAAAGTGTTCCCAATCCAGTACTTAGTGCATCCTCACTCTAGATAATTTCTCTGCTTTAAGTAAAGGTTTCTGGACATGAAGTCGAAGTCTCAACTCACTACACACAAGCACTAGAAAGTTCGGTAGGTTCCACAAAAAAGATTGTTAGTTTTATCAACGTATTGATTGTGGGGTTCAGTTACATGGCAAGAACCCACATGATTTTTTCCTTTTTTATAATGTTAATTGCATGTTTTATTATAATAGCATGTAGTTAACTGTAGAATATTTAAAAATTTCAGAAAATGTCAAGAAAAGAATAAATATCACCAGTGATTCCCATTTCCAGGGCAGACACTACTAAAATTTTGGCATACTCCCTGTTTTCATTTATATGTATACGTATATATGTGTATGTATATTTATAAAATTTAGTACACACTTTATATATAACTTTGTGTCCGATTGTTTTCATAATCCTGTAGTGCTTTTAAATTATTATTTAATTTTCAAGAAAACTTTTGGGAATTATCTGTCTATTCATGTTCTCTTCCCATTTAAAATTGTGTTTTTTATTGTTGTTTTAATTGTTCTTTACATATTCTGAATACTAGACTCACATCAGATATACGACTTGCAAATATTTTGTCACATTTCATGGGCTGTCTTTTCACTCCCTTGATAAGGTCCTTCGATGCACACATTTTTAAATTTTGATAAAGTCCAGTTTACCTATTTTTTTTTCTTTAGTCACTGCATGTTTGGTGTTATATTTAAGAAGCCATCGTCTGGTGAAAATTTTCTGGAATTAGAATAGTGGTAATGGTGATATAACATTAGAAATGTACTAAGTGCCACTGAATGTACCCTTAACATACTTAAAATGATGAATTTTATGTTATGTCTATTTTACCACAATAAAGAAGAAGGAAAACCATCACCTTATCCAAGGTCACAGAGATTTACTACTGTTTTCTTTGAGTTTGGATCTTTTATTCACTCTGGGTTCATCTGCGTGTGTGGTGTGACATGGGAATTCAGCCTCATTCTTTTGCATGTGCATATCCAGCTGTGCCAACACCATTCATTGACAATCTCATAGCGTTTTGTCTATAACATTACAGCTATTACATCATTTATCACAGTGCTTTGTATCTAAGTTATTTGCGTATCTGTGCCCCCAGTAGATGGGGGGTTTATTGCTTCTCTCTTTATAATTCTCCTCTTCACCACACAACAGCTTCTTTGCGTTCAGGATGCTGTATATAGTAGATGGTCAATGAGTTGTTGATCTAAATTTACATAACAGAAAACAAAGATTATCCTTGGTGGGCTTTTACTATGAAAACTTTTGGGGCCTTATCGCTGCAAGAACTGCTTTCCTTCTCGACAGCAGTCAATTAATATTTACGTAATAAAAATGTGTGTACGACCTGTGCATTGGGACTTTCCGGAGTCCTTAATTAGCACTTATCTCTTCCCTGATTTTAGAAGCAATCGAAAGATAGGCTCAAGCGTCAGGTGGGTGTGTAAAAATTATTTTCCTTTGTTGTGGGGGGAGTTACTGGGAGAAGGCGGCTTGGATCTGTAGCCAAACAGGTTTGCTAAGGCTTTATCTGGAATGAGGTGTAGTTTTTACAAAGTTACGGGCACAACTCCACAACCATAGACTTCTTGCACAGGGCAGACTGCTTCCCCTTAACAGAGAACAGGTCAGGAGCTGGGGTGGATGCTCAGTTCCTCTTCCCAGATTCATTGATTAGATACCTCATTCAGGGGAGAAGTGAGTGAGGGACAGAGAAGAAAAGAGGTGGAAGCCTCTGTGCTATCATCCTTAGTAGATGAATTCTTCCCATTTGGGAAACGTGAGCAAAAATCTGTCACACATAAGGATGCACCATGGATGAGAATGAAAAAAGGATGGGCAATAGACCAGGAGTGTCCTCTGATGGAGGTTCCTCCACATGGAAACATGTAGAGTAGGGGAGAAAAGTTCCATTTAACAGAGGGCTCAGTTGGTGCCTCATACCAAAGCGATGCTTTAGGATACTTCTCGGATATAATCCCAGGCTCAGCATCGAGCTACCAGAGGGCCACATGCTATGAGGGCCAGAAGGACATTTTGAGATTAACTGTGAGTCTTTCTTTAGCTACTTTTCACTTCTGCTAAATTGCACGATAAAGTTTGTGACTGACCTCATGAAGGAAAACATTTCTCCGTATTCATTTAGCTAAGAAGAATTTTTGTTATCATTTTTTTTAACACACATCTTTTTTATGTCACTTTCTATGTTAGCATTTAACAATCCTTCCCTCTGTGAGAGATCCTAAAGTCCACTGAGTGAGTCACGTGAGACCAGATGACAGAGTATGTCTGGAGTCTGCGAGGCTACTCAGTTTACATTTGCGAAAGTTAAGGAAGTTCATAATTCTGTGTTTTATGAAGGAAGCCTCCCTTACTGTAATTTCCTTAATCAAACAATAGTTCTGTGGAGATTCAATGCCTTTTCTGTGATTTTCCAAAAGCCACTTAACATAACCTTTTAACTTGAAGTTTTTAAGAGACACTC
>NW_011889140.1:200854-204195 GCF_000151845.1 Pteropus vampyrus
ATTATTCTCAAATATCCTGAGACTATAGCCAGTGAGCTTTATGTTGCCTCTGCATCAGATTTTCAAGTGGATTATTTAATAAATGACTTGTGAATTCTCCAGTAAGGAATTACTATTCACCAGCCTCGGTTCTCCAGGAATATGTTGGTCATGGAGGATGAAATCCACCACGTATCTAGGATGGCACCTGCCGAACTAACTTCTTTCAGTGGCAGAGTCTGTGGACTTGCAGCTCAGGAATCACACAGTGTTTTTAGATTTTAACAAGGCATCTGATGAGATTGCTCATAATGTTCTCATGGGTGAAATGGAGCAACGTGGCGATGTACGACCCGAATAAGAGAGAGATGGTTCCTATACGGTAGAACTTAGTAAGTGGAAATCATAGGGAAATTGTTCTTAGTTCAACATTAAGACTCTTTAAACAGAAGTAACTGTCCCAAAAGGAAAAGGACTGCCTGTGACCCTGGAGATATTTGAGCAGAAGTTGAATGGACACTTGCCAGGGATGGTATAGAGGAGACTTGAGTACTGAAGATGTGTTGGAATTCAGTGTCCTTTAAGGTTTTTATTTATTTATTTTTTAATACTTATAGTCTTTGATTCTTGCTATCGCTGAAGGCATGGTTGGATGAACTATGTCCTCAGTTTGCAGACATAGCTCGTGCCATCCAACCCAGCCGGGTTCTCACGGCCAAGTTGTTTTGGGTATCAAACAGAGAGTGCCAATGGATAAGAGCGAAAGAGTGTCAACCACAGGAAGAGGCTAATGAAACATGTGTCGTGCTGATTGTGACTGGACATCTCGTCATCCTAAGAAACAGGATAGCTTGGGTGTATCAGGCATTTTCCTGGGTGAGTCACCAGTTGGTCAGCAGGGAGCGATATGGAGGCCATCATGTCCTGCTGCCATTGTGGACTGGTCTAGGTGCCCATACCTGAGGGTGAGGGGTGGACTTAGAGACTTCATAAGGTTCCTGTCTAGCTAGTGAGTCCAAGACACAGTGACTCAATGACCTAGAAGAAATGAGGATTTCCTGTTAAGTCAGGACTCGGAGCCAAAGCTGGCCACCCACTGTCATCAAACTCCCCTGGGGAGAAAAGCTACGTTAGCTGTGGCCCCTTGGCCTCAGAGCTTCTGCCTGCCACTGTCAGAATGCTCCAGGAGGAGAGAGTTGCCCTGAACTCTGACTGTGGCTAATAGCATTCTCATGACTTTCTCACTCGAGGCCTGCCCCATCACCCCTCTGATTAGGACTGGAAGTTTGGAGTCTGGATGGCTGGCTTCCTGCAGACGAGGCTGGGAGGCTGAGCTGCAGCCAGCAATTCGTGGAGGTCACTGGGTCGGTGTTCTCCTCTCTTTTCCTGTCCCCCGAGGCAGCATTTTGAATAAACATCTCTTTCTTCTCACAAACTGAGAGGTAAAAAATACTTCTGGGGTCCCACTCACTGCTTCCCAGGTCCTCTCGTTCTCCCCGATTTCCATCCTTTTGGGGGTGTATCATCACGACTAATAGGAGTGGGACAGACAGGCTTCAACATCAACACTTTTCCATTTTGGGGAATGTTCTTATTTACAGGAATTTCTTCTGTGTTTGGAAAGATTCTGTGTTTTCTTAAAGGCCTTTTCCTTGTAGCAATCAAGATTTGAAAAATTCCACAAAGAAATATTTCCATTCCTTGTCATGCATGATATCATGCATCACTTAGAATTGGATGAACATAATTAAAACAAGCAGGAGGTTCAAATACATGTAGAAATATTAAGATCTCTGGATGCCAGCACAAGAATACAAAGTTGGTGTCTGTCATTAACCACCTCTGTTCTGTTTTCCCAGTTTTATTGACTCCATCAATGGCTACATACCTCTGCACTACCAGGAGACAATTGCTAACTACAGACAGACGCCCGGATTTTTGATGATGATGATTTCTTTAGGACAAACAAACATAAGATGCCTGGAGAAAAAAATGTTCTAAAAATGTAAATAACATTTTGAATACTAGTCTGGCTGCCGCATGATTAGAAATCATTCTGTTTTCTTGTTTACTCTAAGTTCATTACTTAGAAACCACTGAACTTGGAAATTCAGGGTAAGACATCTATTCTTTTAAGCTTCTCTTTGGGAGTCATCTATGTGCCTTTTTCTTTTTACTCTATGTGTATGTCCAGAGATGAGAAAATGAGATATTTTTTATCCTCTGGTTTCCTGGTTCATTTACCTGAACTAAATGGCAATGATTCCATTCTTACTTGCCGGAAGTTAAGAGTCCTTATAACTGGTCCATTGTTTTTACTTTCTTTTGCCTATTGTCCATTCTGCACGTCATAGCATGAGAAATTACAAAACAAAGCATGCAACTCTCCTGCCCCCTCCCCACCCTAGGAAATTAGATCGTGTGGTTCCTTTTCTTAAAACTGTCCATGGCTCTCCACCACTTAAATCAGAATTTCTTACAATGGCTTACAGTGTCTGACCTGGCCTGGTCCCCGCTTCTCCCTCTGACTTCACCTTTTAAACAAAATTCAATGTTTTGAGTTTTAATAAATTTATTATCTTTGCAACCATCACCACAATCAGTTTTAGAATATTTTTAAACACCCCTAGCCCCAAATTATCATGAGACCATTTGTTGTCAATCTCTGTTCCTCCCTCTAGGCACCAGGCAAGTATAGACCTGCTTTCTATAAGGTCTATAAATTTACCTTTCTGAACATTTCTTATAAATGGAGTAATACAATATGCAGTCTTGTGCACCTGGCATGTTTTTGAGATTCATCCATATTGTAACATATACGACCGTTTCGTTCCTTTTTATTGCCGAATAATATCCCATTGTGTGGCTATACCACATTGGTTTATCCATTAACCTCTCGGCGGACAGATGGAGGGCTTCTAGTTTGGGGTTATTATGAGTCATGCTGCTGTGGACACTCACATAAAAGCTTTTGTGTGGACATATGTTTTCATTTTTCTTAGGTACATTCCTAAGAGTGGTTCTATGGGGAGCTGACATTAACTTTCTAGGAAACTGCCAAATTGATTTCTAAAGTGGCTGTACTATTTCACGTTTCCATCAGCAACGCATCAGGACTCCAGTTTCTCCATATCTTTACCAAACCTGGTATTTTCTCTCCAATTATAATCATTATCGTGTTTGGGGTTTTTTTTTTCTGCATCTATTGAAATGACTATGTGAATTTTGTCTTTTATTCACATGATACGTTACATTAATTGATATTGAGATGTTAAAACAACCCCACATTCCTAGGATATATCTGACTTGGTCGTGGTGTATAATCCTTCCTATATTGCTAATATTTTCTTAAGGATTTTTGC
>NW_011889140.1:204245-206974 GCF_000151845.1 Pteropus vampyrus
AAATTGATTTCTAAAGTGGCTGTACTATTTCACGTTTCCATCAGCAACGCATCAGGACTCCAGTTTCTCCATATCTTTACCAAACCTGGTATTTTCTCTCCAATTATAATCATTATCGTGTTTGGGTTTTTTTTTTTCTGCATCTATTGAAATGACTATGCGAATTTTGTCTTTTATTCACATGATACGTTACATTAATTGATATTGAGATGTTAAAACAACCCCACATTCCTAGGATATATCTGACTTGGTCGTGGTATATAATCCTTCCTATATTGCTAATATTTTCTTAAGGATTTTTGCGTGTGTATTCATTAGGGATGTTTGTTTCTTTTTCTTGCTCTGCCTTTTTGTGGCTTTGGTATCAGGGTCATGCTGACCTCATGAAATGAGGTGGTAGTTTTCTCTCCTCCTCTAATTTCTGAAAGAGATTATGAAGGATAGGCATTATTTTTTTCCCTTAAATATTTGAGAGCCATCTGGTCCTGGTCTTTTCTTTGTGGGAAGATTTAAAATTACTAATTCAAATTCTTTACTTGTTACACTCCTATTCAGATCTTCTATTTTTCTTAAGTCAGTTTGTGTTTTTTCTAGGAAGTCGTCTATTTTATCTAAATTCTCTAATTTGTTGGCATGAAGTTGTTACAATATTCTCTTCTAATCCTCTCATTTTTGTTAGTTGGCAGTGACATCTTCCCTTTCCCTCCTGCATTTGCTAATTTGTGTCTTCTCTCTCATTTTCTTGGTTAATGTAACTAAGGTTTTGTCAACTTGGTTAATCTTTTTAAACGGCCTACTTTTGGTTTGATTGATTTTGCCCATTCTTTCGATGTTTTTGATTTTATTTCTTTTCTTTAGCTTGGTTTGGATTGTTTGCTCTCCTTTTTCTAGTTTTGTAAAGTAAAAGCTTATGTTATTGATTTCGGATCTTCTTTTCTGATTTAGGCATTAAAGTTATAAATTTCTTTTAAATTATTTCTTTAGCTGCTTCCTATAAATTTTGAGATATTGTTTTTATTTTCATTCAGTTTAAAATATTTAAAAAGTTTCTGCAGGTTTTCTTCCTGACTTGTGGGTTATTTAGAAGCATGTTGTTTAATTTCCAAATACTAAGGGATTTCCAAAATTTATTTCTATTGTGGTTCTCTCATTCTGTAGTGGTTAAAAAGCATGCTTTGTGTGATTTCAATATTTTTAATTCTCTCGAGGTTTGCTTTACGGCCCAGCATAGGTCTATCCCAGAGAATGTTTCACCAATAAAATTGGTGATTTTTGCAATTGTTGGATTGTAGAGTGTTTTATATGCATCAGTTTTGTTGATAGAGTTGTTCACTTCTCTTATATCCTTATTTATTTTTTGTCTAATGGTTCAAACAATGATCAAAAATGAGGTATCAAAATCTCTAGATATTGTTGAACAGTGTCTCTTTTCATTTATATCAGTTTATGCTTCATGTATTTGGGGGCACTGCTGTTAGGTGCATACACATCAATAATTGTTATAGCTTTCTGATGAATTGACCCTTTTATTATCATAAAGCTTCTTTGTTTCTATAAATAGGTATCTTCTTAAAATCCATTTCTCTGTTAATAACATATCCAGTAGCTACTCTAGCTCTCTTTTGATAATTTTTGCATGGTATATATATTTTTTCTATCCTTTTATTTTGAATTTTCTTATGTCAATGAACATAGGTGTGTCTCTTGTAGATAGCTCATAGTTTGGTTCCGCTCTTTTATCCAATTAGGCAATTTCTGTCTTTTGAGTTGGGCATCTAGTCCCTTTACAGTTAATGCAATTATTGATATGGGTGCATTTCTAAGTGCATTTTGGTGTTTGTTTTCTACTTGTCTCATATCTTTTTGTTCTTCTATTCCTCCTTTACTGCTTTTTGTATGTAAGTATATATTTTTAGCATACCATTTCAAATCACTTGTTGATTTTTTTACCATAGAATTTTTAGTTATATCCTTAGTGGTTGCTTCAGAGTTTATCATATACTTCTTAATGTATTGCAATCTATTTCAGAATAATACTAACTTAATTCCAGTAAGATATAGACATTGCTTCAATATAATTTCATTCTCTTTTTTGTGCCATTATCATATATTTTTTGTTATAACCCCAACAAAAAGCATCATAATTATTGCTTTATAGAATTTATGCCTTTTAAATGAAGAAAAATATATTCATAGAGTTTTTAGATTTAAACACATATTTATTTCAGCACGATTTATTTCTTCTTGTGGATTTAATCTATCATTTGGTCTCACTCCCCCCACTCCCTAACTCCCCTCCCCAAAGTATCTGCTTCAGTATTTTGTGCAAGGCATAACTGCTAACGACGAATTCTCTCGGTCTTTATCTGGGATTTTCTTTTATTTCGCCTGTGTTTTTGAATCATAGTTTTTGCTGTATAGGGAATTTTACGTTGACGGTTCTTTTATTTCAACAGTTTGCACACATCATGTCGCTGTCTTCTGGCTGTCAGAAGACAATGCTGCATGGATAATTTCACAGCTCTGCCTGATCAGGGCTTTCTAAATAAAGAGCGTTGGAAGTTGAGTTAAAAGATGATTCATGGCAAGCATGCTCGGGAAGTTCAAGATAGAAGCTTCTGGAGAGATTAGGAGACGTCTCCCCTGAAGACAACTATTGTTTAGTCCAAAGGGCAACACAAACTTCTCATCCTCTCTGTGAGGAGTGGTTTACTTTCCACAGCGAAGGC
>NW_011889140.1:208589-214697 GCF_000151845.1 Pteropus vampyrus
AGGACCTTATCTGTGTTCTGAATGAGGGAGGTAAGGGCAGAATAGGAAAGACCCGGGAAAAGTTGCTGTCATGGGAGTGGACAGAAAAGTCTATGAAGGGCCACAGGGGAGAGGCCTGATGTGCTTTCCTTGGTGGAAAGAGAGTGGAATGAAAGCAAGAAAAGTGTTTCCGAGGAAGTCAAGCCTGATGTAAATGCTGGAGGATAAGCAGGGTTTGCTGCCCTTAGTAACAGTGTGGGGACAGACATTCCAGGCAGGAGCAGAGACGTAGCAAGGAACTAACAGTCCACTATGTAATTGCTTCTCGACGTTGATCTTCACAATTATGTTTATTTAATTCAATCTGATAATTAATTATGTTAGCCTTGAACACAGCAACTGAGCATGAGAGAAAGAGGCCCCTAGATGGGCTACAGGGTGAGATAAATCAGACTAAAGTTAAAATGTCCATAGATAATACTCTAAAAGAATAATGTACAGAAATAATTGAATAATTAAACGATGCTTGCATTGACATGTTATTATAAAAACTCTATGAAGCACACCTTTGCAGAGGTGATTTTTCTAACATTTCTACACAAATGCCATTTATACTGTTTTCGTTTCATTTTGTTTGCATTACCAAATTGTTATATGTCTACTCTATTCATTTAGATGAGATTTTTACTGGCCCATTTGACTATTAAAATAAGTAATATAAATGAGGAGTGTGGGAAGTGTGTTCAGAACAGTCTGGCGAACTTTGATTAAATGAGAAATTATACTCTAAGACACCTTCGAAGCCACTGCAAAACCAGCCTGGTCTCAAGCAGGGGCTAAGAGTCAGGAAAAATCTGTTCTGCCATTGTCTTCTAGTAATTGCTTCTTCTCTGTCTCTATTAGTCATCTGACTGCAGTTAAAATAACATTGACTGCGTTCTGCTTAATGTTCTAGAACAGACGACCAGGAAGTCTTGAAGCAGAGACCGCGGGTAATCTTAAAGTCAGTGAGCTGTCCTAACTAGCCTTCCCTCCCAGCTTGCTGTAATTGATCACAGGCAGATGAGATAGAGCATTAAGCTTCTCCCCCTTCACTCTGAATTTATGAGTGGAGATGAAGCCTAAGATAGAAAGTTAAGACTCTCAAAGGGTCTCCTGTGTAGAAAGGCTTGGGAGTGGTATAGACAGAGACTATGTGGGTGCAGCTGTTGTACACCCCAGAGCCTGAGACTCCAGTGAATTTGGGGTTGGGGGTTGGGTTGGGGGTTGGGTTGGATAGTACCAGCCATCCTTCTTCCCTATGCAACATTTTTTTCCCCCTTAAGAAAGGGACACTCTCGCCCATTTGTCTCATTGCTTTTTCCTTAGTTGCCAGTGGTGTTGCTGACCAGGGAACCTCAGGGTGCATTTTGGGGTATCTGGCTCGTGTGACAGGCTACATTGCACTGTACTGATTTTCTTTCCAATGTGTGGTCTCCAGGTTTAACCAACAGTTGTTCCCTTCTTTGCAACTAGACCGCTGTCTTCAAACACTCAGACATCGCTTTCTGAGTTGACAGAGCATAGATTCTACTCTACGTCTACCCCCTGCAAAGAGTATTTTGGGAAAATGAGTTACACATGGTGTCCCGCTCACATGATGTCAGTTGACTCCTGGTGGCAGGCAGTCAGGGGCAGCCTCCCGAGAGATTTAGGTTGGATAGTTAGCAAGTCCTCTGGACCATGCCTTTGAAGCGTCTCTCTCATCTTTTCTTTGGGACGTTTCTCTTCTCTTCCTCTCTCTGTTGCCATAATCACCACTTTTTAATTTGAGATTCATTACCCACGCTTGAATTTTGGCACTAGCCTCACTAGCTAGTTGGCCTTTCTGCCTAGAAACAAAGTACCTCCCTCTAATGTCTTTCCTCATCTGACCCCCGTACTAGCCCTACAAGACTGTGTCATGCCAGTGCTCCCCATCACCGACCCTCCGATCGGATTGGGCCGGTGTACTCACTACCCCCAGGACAGGTCCCCTGAGGCCTTATTCGCTATATTTTTATTTTATTTTTTATTTTTATTTTATTTTATGGAATTTCATTTCTCCCCCTTTTCCTGTCTATTCACATCTTTCTTAGCCTTCAGGGCCCGATCTTCCATGAAGTCTCTGTGGCCCTTTCTGCTCTCACCTTCCTGTGAATTCCTCTTGGGCTTCATGACGATCCCAATAATTCAGTGCAGTTTTGCACTGACTTCTCTTGCAGTGACCTCTATGTCCCACTAATTGTTTTCAAATCTTGGTTTCCCCATTTAAAAAAAAAAAAAAAAAAAGCTTTTTAATGATGATTAAATTCTATTCCACACGCCTTTATCGTGTTTAAATATCCCCAACAGTCCTGGATCCATAACAATTATCCATAAATACTTTTAGCTTGATTAATTCTGCATTTTCCAGCCCTGAAGTGTTGGGAATGTAGCCCTGGTTTCCTGCTTCGCAGTTACCCTGAGACACTTTTGACATCTGCGGGGACTGTCTGTTTTGGCGTTAAAGGGGCAGGTTAAAATAGAAGGCCATTTTCATAATACGGTTGCTTTTCTGAGCAGAGTTCTTTTGCTCTCTCCAAAGGCCACTGAAATGTTCTTCCTCACTCTGTCTCCTGTCTTCTAGGCGTATGCTCAGACCTCTCACTGAAAGAATTCCCACCTGAATTATGGTGTTGCTTTCACCCCGTTCTTCCCTACTGCCATTTCAGTCAAAACGTGTACATTGAGTTCTTAAAAAATGTTTCCTAAGTCATTGTCACTATGCATGGATTTTAAAAAAACAAGTAAATGTACAAATAGTATGAACTCTGAAACATAATTACAGCCTGCCGGTATCACATGGGGTATCGTTCCCATGGCGAGTGAGAATCTCGGTCCCAATACTCATCATACTAAATACAACTCCAAATGTTATTTTCCTCAGGTCACTGGAATTTATTTTCTTTTACAGAATTGGACGTGAAAATCAATCGACTTGTAGTGAGTAGGCAAATCATCTTTTTGTCAGAAGCACAGTTTCATTAATCCCTAAAGAACACAGGTCTTTGGTTTCCCTGTTACTCGGCACGAATTCGGTCAATGTTTCTTACATCCTCCCCATTTTCTAACTCTATTCCAGTCTCACCTATACTTTCAGAGGTCTGCGTTTTGGATAATTTTCTGCCGAAAGTAGATTTTTTCCTGGGTTAAAACTTTACACCTCTAATTCCATTTTCTTTCTTTCCGTGTTTCCTTCTAATTTTGCTTCCTTTCTCTACTTTTCATCCTCCAGGACACAAACAAAGATGCCCCATGCTCAGGTCTAAACACCACCCAACTGGGTTGTGTCACCAATCCAAGTTCTCAAGAAAATTACCTGATTGATTTTCTTGCCCGTGTAGCAATTAACTTCAGCAGAGATTTTTTAAAAAGATTGAGATACTGATACGATAATTTCACACTACCTGATACCAGTGGACCATCTAATTTCATTGTGTAGTTCAGGTTGAAGAATTTAGCTGAACGTTAATTTCTCAGGGATGGGTAATGCTTTTAGTTCACCTGTAAAGCAGCAGAGCATTTCTAAACTATTCTCTGGAGATGTATATGGGTGAAGTAAATGTATATAAAGAGAGTTCTTTTGGAGGGACCATTCGTAGTATAGGACGTATCTAAAATTTCCAAACTTGGTTAGGAGTGTCTTCTTTCTCCTTTATCATTCTTTCACTAAATTCATAACATAGTCATGGTTCCAAAAGCCTCGGTCTGTGTCATCATCTTTTAAGTTACTAAGTCTATTAGTTCTCCTCTCCTGACATCCACCACTTGATTTCTTCCATTTTAGGAGATTTGCAATAGAGTTTAGATTTAGAAAGAATACTTTGGGAAGGAAGGGAATTGCACCCATACCAGAGAGGATAAAATTCCTTACTTCTTAGCGAGGCTATTTGTAACCTGGGATTAAACTTGACTAACACACAAGTGTTGAAGTTTCGGTCTAAGTTTACTAAGAAAACCCCAAATCCTGTGTGAATGGTGTGTGAGGAATGTGGGTATTAGCCAGAGAATTACGTTTGGAAATTGGAGTTTCTCTGTTGCGAAGGGGTATCCTCTTAGCAGAAAAGAGAGAGGAAGTCCTGTGTATTGTTAGTGCATTCACAACTGACTGGAGAAACTTGACAGAGTTCATTAGATTGAAGAGGTGGGCTTCTCGGTTCCCCAGGCAGGCACTCTGCCTTCTGTCTGAAACCTGTAAGCTTGTGTCCCTAAGCCTCTCTGTCTAAGACCATATTTTGGTTGTCCGGTTGTTTGTTTTGGAAATGTCACAATAAATAACTGAAGGAAGGATATTAGAGAAAGGCTTCAAATTCTTTGAGGACATAATGCCTCGTACATGTGGCCTCTGTAAAAAGGAAATCGCTATAGATAATATTTGCTTTTCTATATTCCCTGAGGACAATAAACTAGAAATGGGAACAAGAGGTGGAAAAAAATATGTTATTTGTTCACTGAGTAAAGCCTCCTATTTCAATCATTTTGGCCAAAGAAGGGAATGGGGAAACTGGATCCCAAGCTAACTCTGTGCCCTGGGACCTAGGAGTTAGATGCTTATATCTGGTGGGGTGAGACGCACCCCATACCTCCAAGACGGGACCAGCTGTTTCTCTGGGGAACTTGGTGGGGCTCTCTTTCAGCAACTAGGTCTCCATCCATCTTATCTGATGCAACTGAGGCTTTCTGGGATTGAGTGAGTTTGGAGACAGCTTTGTAGTCTTGGCGAAGGGTCCTAATCAAAGCACCTTTCCTTGCAAAGGCATGATCTCGGCTGTGCACCTGCAGGGGGTTCTCTCCTCCCTCATCGCTCAGTAAGAGTTTTGGCACAGGCGCAAGAATCGCCACAAGAATCCATGAACCAGAGCCAAATCTGACATCACCGGCAAGATGAAACACTCCATGTGCAAAGCCCACAGACACAGAACCCACTGCTCAGGGGACAGAAGAGGACACTGGCTGCTTCCTAGGTGGTGACCCTCCCCAGGACCCACTGCCCCTCACCTAGAAGATAAACTTCTGCCAAGGAGTTTTTGAATTACTCAGAGCTCATCAAAGAAAGGATTCTACTTCCCTGGGGAGATGCTTATTTTTCCTCTTAATTACCAAAGCATAAGGGATGTCTTCTGAAATGTTGATTTGGAGATTCAGAATTTAAATTTGTGAGACTGCCTCATTTAGCTTGCAAAGGAGATTCTAAACGGCACAGCAGGAAGAACTTTGGCTTCCAATATCCTCAGCCTGGGAGAGGTGGGTAGAAGAGCCAGGGAATGCTGAATTGCTGACATTTTCAAAGGAGTTATTAAGATGGACAAAGACAACCATGAAAGGTGGAAGGAAGCCACTGTATTAAAAACAGAGGATTTTAGTAAGAAACGACCCCTTAGCCATCCAAAGCAGGTCACACTGGAATGAAAGTGATTAACTGCTTTAAATCTCAGAGGACGATTCCTCTACTGTCGTAGATGACAGAAATGAAGAATGAACTAACTTGATTATCTCCTCTGAAGCAGGAAGTCAGAAGCTGCTGAAGAGATGCATATGGCTGATAAGGAGGAAGAACCAAGAGCAAGTTTAAAATAAGCCCAGGAAAGGCTTATTGAAAAAAAAAAATTTTCTGACCCCAGTCTACAAGCAATAAAATACTTTTCTGGGGACTGTGATTGACATTTGTTTTAAGAAGGAAGAAAACAACAATAACTGGAAATGTCCAAGATCACCATGAGGTTCAAGCAAGGCTCAGAGAGGCTGCTGGGGAGCCCTCGAGACAAAGCCAGGTTCCATGTCTGAGAAGAGTCACACGTCTCCCAGACGTGCCCTGCGGTGCTCAGTCATTGGCTGGGAGCAGCCTGTGGAAAGTGTGACCTGGATGCAAACGTGACGATGGATTTTAGAGCATGTGGCTGGACCTCTTGATCAATTGTACTTCCTGTAGTTGGAAGTCTGCAGGACAAATTCTCATGGTCACCACTGTTACTCAGTGGACTATCATAATAGCAGCCCTATCTTCTGTGGGATTGAAAGGAACCTTGAAGATTACTGTCCCAACTCTCTCATTTTGCACGTGAAGAAACT
>NW_011889140.1:216910-220564 GCF_000151845.1 Pteropus vampyrus
AGTTGTGCCTTCAAGAGTAAGGAGAAAGTTAGATAGTCATGTATTGTTGGACAATGGGATACTCCTGAGAAACGCATTGTTAGGTGAAATCGTCATTGTGGGAACAGCATAGAGTGCACTCACACAAACCTGCTGCACACCTGGGCACCGTAGTACAGTCTACCACTCCTCAGCTACACACCTGTGCAGCATGTCGCCGTACTGAATACTGTGGGCAATTTTAACACAATGGCCAATATTTGTGCATCTAAACATATATAAACATAGAAAAGGTACAGTAAACATACGGTATAAAAGATAAAAAATGGTACACCCATTTAGGGCACTTAATAAATGGCGTTTGCAGGACTGGAAGCTGCTGTAAGTGAGTCAGCGAGCGAGTGGTGAGTGAAGGCCCAAGATGTACTGTCCACTGCCGTAGACTTGATACACACTGTACACTCAGGCTACGCTGAATTCATAAAAATGATTTTTCTTTCTTCAAAAATAAATGGACCTTTGCTAACGGTAACATTTTTACTTTATAAACTTCTAAATTTTTTAAAACCTTTTTGACTCTTTCGTAATAACATGTAGCTTAAAACACAAACACAACCACATAAAAATATTTCTTTCTTTATATCCTTATTCTATGTCGATAGCTGTGAGTGATGCATTGTGCTATGCATATGCGCAGGGCTATGGCTTTACGCCGGCTGCAACTTTACGACGGCTGCAACTTTACGACGGCTGCAACTTTACGACAGTTGCTGCAACTTTACGATGGCTTACAACTCTATACAGCGGCTACAAACTTACCACAGCTGTGACTTTAAGACATTGCCATAACTATGATGTCAGGACCACCTCCAGGTTACCACGGCTATGACGTCACTAGGCGATAGGAATTTTTCAGCCCCGTTATAATCGCAAGGGACCACCGCTGTAGTTCGGTCTGCGTGACTGAAGACGACCTCTCAGTGGGAAGGTCATTCCAAGCGAAGGGAACGGAAAGCAGAGGCTCAGAGGTAAGACACGGCCTGCAGCAGGTGTTGCCAAATCAGGGCGAATTTATTTTCACAGATAAGTGTTCCCCGAGACAGGCATTCCTTTAAGTCCCCTCTGGGCCACTCTCACGATGGCAGAGTTGAGTCATAGTGACAGAGTGTGCGTGGACTGCAAAGCTCAAACTATTTACCGTTTGGACCTTTACAGGTGGCGTTTGCTGACCCCTGGCCTAGAGTGTGCAAGAAACTGCGAACAGTTTGCAGTTTCCAGAACGAGGAGTGAGGGGCTGTGAGCACAGGCTGGAGACAGAGGCAGAGCCAGGTCATCGTGTTTGCCACATAAGGAGCGCTTGGATGGCTTTAAGCGGCCTCCCCAGGTAAGGAACCGCGGTGTGAGACCACTTTCTTTGGTGTCTACTCTATCGCTTCTGTGCAATTTTCCAGCACTAAGTGTAAATTAGACAGTTCAGAATCACGTGAATATGACTTACTCGGGCACTGCTGTGGGACACATGAAAAGTCATCTTGGGGGAAGTGAGTTTTCTTTTCTGTAGTTCATTTCGCTGGTTCCAGCACCCTGGCCAGGCCAGGCGCCTGTCCCATCCACACACGGCCCCTGGGAGTGTGGACCTGCTGCTTTCTCTCGGTGATTCGAAGGCTGTCTGCCTTCGTGGCACTCAGCTCTGGGAGATTTGGAGCGAGAGGTGCACTGGCCCTTCTTCTCCTGATGAGGGCCCTTTACATTTGGGGCATGAGAGGGACGGGTCTTTTCAGCCATTTCAGAAGAGAGAAGGGCTGGTGCTCAGAATTTGGGTAAAAATGTCTCTTAAGAGGGGCTGGTGGTATCCGTAGTTGTTAGGGGCGAGTGCAGGATGGAAGGTGAGACTCTTCCACACCTCTCAGACGGTGTCTTTTCCCAAATGCCGTTCCCTCCTTTGCTCCTTAAAACCTTGTGACTCTGAGTGGTAACTGACCCGGGGAACAGCAGAGCCAGTTGTCAGATGGGGAGCACGGTGTGGAAGGAGAGCTGGGCCTTAGCAGACCCTGGGTAGCAACCGAGAGTCTGGGGTCCCACCAGCCCCTTCCAGCCCTTTTACATGCTTCACACACGTAAATAGAAAATGTTACGTGTAATGACCTGTGTGAAGCGGCTGAGGATAAGGCCCAGTGAAATTGAAGCTGGGGATCATCCGCTTCACACCGCAGCTGATCAGCAGACACTGAGGGACCGAGTCTTCTTGTCCACTGCGTTGTTTTCTAGAGCGAGTTAATAACACAGCCCCGTGGGAGGTAAAGCTCCTGACTCAGAAGCTCCACCAGAGTTTCTAACTGAGCTTGAGAAACACCAAGTATAAGATTTGGGGCATTGTGGGTAGATAGCCCACCTCCACAGAAAGATGGCCTACTTCTCCACAGGGTGCTCGAATAATTGCAAATAGGATTAAAAATAAATAAAAAGCAGATGGTGGTTTTGGGAGAATGCCTTCAATATCTGTGAAACACTGAGAACATTAATAGGAGGTGTCTGAATGGTTATTAAACTTAATATGAAGATTACCTTACAGACTGAAGAATTCCAAAGTCTTGATAATTATTAACTCTTTATCACAAATTACTAACTGAGAGAAGACTGAAAAGCCATTCAAGTGTCTGGGGAAATTCAGAGTTAAAAATTAAGCCCACTTCCTGTTGAGGACAGTTGGAGAAGTTGTCAAGGCTTTGAGCAACAATAGGAATGATGTCTCTAAATTATATTTGCAGTTGAGGATACCGCTTTGGGTTAAATGCCAATTAGGCTACCACCCAAGTGATGCGTGAACTATTTAAGTTACCTAGACATGGCTTCAGTTTCTTGTCAAACCATAGAAAATCTACAAAGTGTTTCTTTCAGCTTTAATAAAATGGGAAGAAGATCAATGAATTATTGTTACAGTTACACTGAGAACTTGCAATAGTATTGATTTTCCCTCCGGAGAGTGATGTCAAATAGCTTCTGCTTGAAAGGTTTTCATTATTTAAGACTAAAATTAGAATAAGTCGCTTCTGAAAAGTAAGATCAGATCTGAGAAAAACAAAATACCCTTAGCTGTTTAACTCATCATCATCATCACCCCTCTAACTTCGTCGTCTTTAAGTGGGAGAGGTAAAGCAAATTAAATTCAAATTAGAAGTATTTGCTACAAAATGTGAGAAGATGTTATACTATATTGGAAGACCTTAGATGGGCATGTTCACTTAGTTAGACAATGTATCGTGCACCTGTTACGTGCCTGACATCCAGCACAGGTGTTCAGCATTGTGTCGGGGATGCAACAGGAGCACGCGTCTAAGTTTCTGCCCTCCTGAAACTCACATGTAATCTCACTAACAAAAGACTCATGTCGTATTAAATGTCACCAAGGCCGATATGGGTTGGTGAAGACAGCCTTGGATGGGACATTAAGAAACATATGTTTTAAAGGAGCTGTGCCACCACCATGATAGCTATGTGTCCTTAGGAAAGTCACCCATAATCTCTTCCCATTGCTCTGCTCTATAACCTTGGGACTGATTGTCCAAATCTCCTAAATGGTTAATAGATTCCTGCGTCTAATAGATGTTCCACAAGTATTTGCTGAATGAACGAACCTCATATTCTTTTATACTTCTAGCATTCTATTCAAAAATT
>NW_011889140.1:220614-225989 GCF_000151845.1 Pteropus vampyrus
TAATAGATTCCTGCGTCTAATAGATGTTCCACAAGTATTTGCTGAATGAACGAACCTCATATTCTTTTATACTTCTAGCATTCTATTCAAAAATTATGGTATTACTTTTGTCACCGAGAGTCAAGCTTGGTGTCTCTTTTAGATAAACCCTTTAAAAAATGTAGGCAGGAGAGATGACCCCCTTCCCCACTCCACACGCATGCTAAAGAGGCCAAAGAATCTTTCGCTGTGGCCCAGACACTCCCTGACCAGGCACTCCCCCAGCTCTTCTATTAGTGCCTCTACTTAGATGACCTTGACTGGTTGTGCAGCTCCTTTTCTTATCGGTCCACTGACTAGGGTCATCCATCACCCTAGTCTAATCCCAGCAGCCCTGGGGCAAATGGCCCCTGTAAACAATGAGTGGGTCCACCGCAAAGGTAAAATCCCATATTAAAAGTAAGAAGAAATTTTCAAGCATAGCGGTAAGGTGAAAGGTAAGTGATCAGTATGTCTTGAGCCAATGAGGGTTTCCCATTACATGGTATCTGTGTCTCCTCACTACTGGCTCTTCCTCTATTGGCTGAGCTGACCCCCAAGATACAGGAATAGCGTCTGTCTTGCACATCATTGATAATTTTCTTAGCAATGATAATAATATTGTGATTCTGTAGGAAAATGCCTTTATTTTTAGGAGATGCATGATTATATATACATATGTATATATATTTCTATTTAGGGCATGATATCTGTAATTTACTTTTAAGTGACTTGCAATATCTATTCATTATCTATTTATCTACCCATCTATGTAGATAAAAAAAATGTGGCAAAATGTTAACAATTTTGGATTCTAGATGAAGGGTCCATGTATGATCGTTATCTTGTTCTTTGGTATATTGGAGGATTTTTGTCAAAAGCATTGGAAAAAGTGATGTGTGTGTGTGTGTGTGTGTGTGTGTGTGTGTGTGTGTATGTATATGTATGTATGTATATATATAGCAGATGTTTGTGATCTTGGAGATAAATGTGACCCCAAAGGGTCATCTATTTCAGGCTTGCCTCCCACCAGAATCACACTTGAACCATGAGTTTTGGAGAAGGGTCTTTCCTTCACGAAAGCATTCCTCTGCCTTCTTTGGCAGCCTGCTCTGTTAACTGTCTTTGCTGTTAAGGAGTTCCTTCTTATGTCCATTTCAAATGGTGAGTGAAATCATCGAGGCTCTTGGCTGTTTTATTATCTTTGGATTTCCAAACTTAGCTGGAGGTTTAGAGCAGGTGCTGAATTTTTACTTTTCTTCAGGAGTCAGGGCATTCTTGGGCTGGTGAGACCAGAGTGTCTCCAGTGTGGTCTGATATGTATCTGGAAAGTCTGAAGGGAAACAGAATGCAGCACTATGGTGCTGAGCCAGCTCAGCACATGTCCCAGCCACTCACTTCATTCCCTGCTCAGAAGGGAGCCTTGCCGTCTCTGACTGCCCTATCTGAAGCAGCACCCCCTTCCTGTCTCCCTGTTTCCTTAATTTACTCTAAAAAAAAAAAAAGCATTGATCATTGCCTGACATCGTATCACACATTATCTATTTATTTATTTATTGCCTTTCTGGTCCACAGGAAGAGGGGGGGACCTTGGTCTAGGCCAGTGGTTCTCTTACTAGAATGTGCATCAGAATTTCCCCGAGGGCTTGTTAAAAAACAGATTTCTGGGGCTCCGCCCCCAGAGTTTGCAGTCCAGTAGGTCTGAGGTGGAGCCCAAGAATTTGCATTTCTAACAAGTTACCAGGTGACATCTCTATTCCTGGTCCCAGCACCACATTTTGACAACCACAGGTCTATTATTCTCCAGCCTATTATTTGCCAAGCACATGGAGTAGAAATGCTCTATAAGCATTGGTTGAATGGATGAATGAATGAATGAGTGGAAGCTGGCTTGTCGATATGATCATTGGACTCTGGAAATGGGAGAACTTTGAAAATCAGATAATAAATAGCTGAAGAAATTAATGTGATCCCCATGCAGGAGGCCTCTGACGTGGGGCCCATGTCGAGGCACGCTTTGCTAAGAGCATGGGCGCACAGAATCCTTGCTTTAAGTCATTCTTACTCATCAGTTCTCAACAAGGAATTTAGGGACGATGTCATGGAGGATAAATTCTATCTAATTCCCCTTCGGGCCCTTATCAGAAAGAGAATATAGCTGATCCAGTGTCTGAAATTGTAGGCCCTTTCTTCTTTTTTAGCTGTGGGGTCTTCGTAGGATGCTTTGCCTTCATCAGAGAGATCCCCTTCTAGTCGGTTCCATTCTAAAGGTACCATTATAAGAGATACTTCTTTTGGAGTTGCATGCTTACAGGTACCTGTGTGGCCACCAAGGAGCCATTCTCCAATGGTATTTGATCTCTAGAATCTCAAACAGAATAACTTTAGCTAAATACTCCAAATCCTATTCTTCAAGCTACCTTTGATTGTTCTCTACTATATAAACAAAACACACGGTCAGCCATGTAAACGGCCGAGTGAGCGAATCGAGTGCTGGAGAGTCAGAACAGAACAATCTTAGGTGTTATTATTAGCAATGTGTTATATTTGTGTAAAACGATAGTTTCCAAATGACACAAATGATCTCATCTTTCTTGGAATGATTCCATAGTGGACAGTCTGGTGTTTAAGGAATTCTGGGTGAGTGCAGCAATTTGTGTTTCCAGATGTGCATTTGGTGGTCAGGATCGTGCACACAGGCCCTGTAATGAAGATAAGCTCTAGTCTGAAAACGTGTAAGAGCACACATGCACGTGCATGAGCGTGTGTACACACACGCCCCTACTGCGTACATGAGTTTGCACCCTGGAATCTGGGCTGAAAGAAGCGTACTGTCCTGGGTAAGCTTGGATGGTCGGGGGAGTGGGGGTCTGGTCTGTTTTCAGGGTTCTGTTTTGGTGTCAGATTGAGTGGAGATAGAGCATCCATTAATGGAGCAGAGCATCTGGGATCTTTAAAGCCTGAAAGAGTCATACAATTTATCAACCTTAATTTGCTCATGCTAGAGTTAGACAGAGATGATCTCTGGGAAACTCTGACAGAACCCAGATGTTCCCCATTCAGCTGCGCTCATACACACCAGCAAAGCTACACAGCTCCACCCCCGACTTCCTCAGCTCCCCGTGCGCTGGGTCCCTTGCACTTCGGCCTGCTGCACTGGTGCCTGAACAGTATTTAGTCCCAGAAACACACCACGTCACTTAGGTGTCCTGTGGTGTCCTTCTTGCAACAGTAAGTACACTATTGTCAGCCACTGGCACTGTGGGCTAGGGTGAAACTATGTAACAAACATGCATGTTCTTAATTAGTGGATCAAAAGGGAATTGGCCAACCTACACAGTATTCAGAACACTGTCAGGTCTCAGAGATGCTGTCTTGCATCAGCCATGTCTGAAGGCTAATGGAAGAGTTAGGACTGTCACTCTGTTATTTTCATTTCCTTAAAGGTAGGGACCGAATCTTAAATGTCTTTCATTTTCCCACAGTTTCTTCTGTAATGCCTTATCTAGCGATGCTCAGTTAACGTGCATGGCCGAATGGGACCATTTGACTCTCGCCAACTTATTCGCTTTTTACATTCACCGTCTTTTAAATTTCTTCTTGAAAATTGGGTTATTAGTCCCATAGGAGTAAAAACAAACAAATTCCTCTATTCTTCAAGTTATGGATTTCCTACTACATTGTACCCTGATCTGGGCACACAGAAGCAGATAAGACAGACTGAATCTGTGTCTCCACACACTTTAAGTCCTGGTGTTTGAGACGGAGAAGCAAGCAGCTGTTGCATACAGTGATAAATGCTACAGGGGCAGGGAAGCAAATGGACTGGGCTTATGAAAGTGGATTAGCCCATTTTTTTATTCTACTCTAGGGATCAGGGAGGAGGAAGTAATTTTGAGTTTGGTTCCTAAAGCATGAAAGGGAGTGAACCAGGTAAAGATGAGGGGTGGAGCTTGGCACAGTTTACAAAGGAGCCAAGCGTGGTATTTTGTCGTGGCTCCGGTTACTTAGATGGCAGAGAGAGAAGGAATACTCTCCCTTCGCTCTCCTAGTGGTGACCCTACACATGGAAAGAGAAGGTGGCTTTTCTTCTGTGACATCTAGGCATGAGATTCTTGGCATTCGGCATTTCCTTTGAATTTAACCATTGCATTCCAGCAGGCCTCAGTACAAATGTGAATGCTCCTTGGGAGAGATAAAAAAAAAAAAATCATCCATTAGCAACTTGAAATGAATTCAATGCTCTTTTCATGTTTTCTAGTCTCGTATCTGGGCTCTGAGGAAGTGAGCAACAGGGCTGTTGAATTTCGAAGGGACAAGATGAGGTTCAGAAGAAGGAAGGAGACTCAGAGAGCATAAGGTCTTTAGGTTCCCCATGGGTTTTTGGGGAACAGTGTTTCAACACTGTTTCAAAAGTAGGTCTTACTTTTACGCCTCTCAGAGGTTCCATCATGAAATAAATTGAGGAAAAAAATATAATGAAGGTAAAAGTTAATTTATAATAGGACGTTTCAGAGCCATCATGATGCCAAGATGCATTGTGATCCTCTGAGATGTTAGAACATTAAATATTTCTTAAATGTATCTGACCATAACACCCCCCTGGTAAAAAACTTTCTGGGGTTAGTGTTCTAGGCATTGAACCTTGAGAAATTCTGGCTAGGTGAACGAAGTGGTTGAAAAAGAAAGACAGCTCCAGGAGCGTTCCCATCATGTCACTGCCACGGCCAAAGCATTATGTGGCAGCAGGTGCTGGGTTGACTCACTTTTACCAAGGATCAGCCTTCTATCTTGCATGAATATCTGTTTGTACTTGACCTACTACAGAGTTTGGAATATTTTCGCTTTTGTAAACAATCCTCCCCGTATTTATTTAATTATAATTTGTTTTTTGAGATTAGAGTTACGTATTGTGCTCCCTTTAAATGAGGCAGACTCGTAGAATGCCTGAGCTCTCGTGCACTTGCTCTAGCTGTGTCTATAAAAGTCCCATGCAATCCATCTTGTCCACTTGACCTCTTTTATCTTGCGTAGTTTATCAGTTCATCTTGGAAACACACACTTTCACCAAACTGACCGTGACTATTTATATACGTTTGGAATACATTCCACTGGAAATTACTCCCCAAATGTTCTGTTCAGTAAAGCAAGAAAGTGGTAATAGGACCCTCCCATTTCATCCCTGTGTTTTCCTTAAGATGGTTTCCTGCAGTGTTATCAGCCAGTTAAGGATTAAGAAAATCTGCAGGCATTCCGAAACTTCCTTCCAACTCTTTTGGTTTCTTCTGGAGCAAGAAATGTTTAAGCTATTTCTTTGCTAAAAGCTGAGAAAGCAAAATCTAATTGAGGAAAGAGAG
>NW_011889140.1:227419-229890 GCF_000151845.1 Pteropus vampyrus
GTTTCTCCAGATAGATTCCCAGAAGTGGAATTGCTGGTCAAATGATATGCGTATTTTGAATTCAGGTACCCAGTGCCAGATTGCACATTCGAAAGGGGTATCAATTTCCACTCCCACAAGCCGCGGATCAAAGGGCCTTATTTACCGCTGTCTACCTAACCCTGGGTAGGATCCCTCTTTTTAGCCTTTGCCAGTCTGATAGGTGAAATATGGTGTAGCGTTGTTGTTTAATAGGACTTTCTTTGATCTCTAACAGCATTTCATGGTATCTGTATTTCTACCTTTGTGAATTGCCTCTTTGTTTTTTTGCCCATTTTTTCTAGTGGAGAATTCTTCTTTCTCTTATTGATTTATGAAATGACTTTCTATAAGCACCTTTAAAAAGATGCATAACAAATATTTTCCTTAACTTGTTATTTACCTATAAACTTGTCATATGTCTTTTTTTTTTTTTTTAACCGTAGGGAAGTTTAAAATCCATCACTGTTTTCCTTTGCAATTTCTAAGTGTTTTTCATACGTAGAAAGACATTTCTCAAGGTAGGATTATAAAAAATATTCTACCTAATTTTCTTAGAATGCTTTATAGGATTTTTTTTTTTCTTTCTTTTTTTTTTTACATTCAAACCTGAATCTGTTCAGAATTTATCTGGATATACAATATAAGATAAGCATCAGTCTTCATTCCCTCCTCTCCCCGCAAACTGGTAGTCCATTATTTTAACAATATTGGGTAACAGTCTTTTCTCCATGAATACCAATTTAAAATATTTGCATCATGTAATAATTCGTGTGTGTGTGTGTGTGTGTGTGTGTGTGTGTGTGTGTGTGTTTCTAGTTTCTGGTCTCTTTATTCTTTTCCATTGGTCTATCTTTCTATTCTTGTATGTGTTCTATACTATTTTAGTTGATATGGCATGATAGTATGTTTTGATATATAGCAAGTCAATACTCAAGTCTTATTTGCTATAATTTCCCTATGGCCCTGACCTTGTCACCATGGAATGAGGAAAGGAATCATAACCGTCTTCAGTCCCAGGAGGTGGCTGGAATGCTGGTGACCAGAGCAGATCTGAATGTTCTGGATTGGTGTGTTCTTTTAGAAATCCTCCAGCTTGGGAGATGGCCTTAGATAGGAGGATGCTTGCAGAGCCCGGGGGTCTCGGTGCTGGCCTGAACCCCTAGGAGTGCCTGGGCTATTTCTGTAACAGTGGAGGTTCTAGAAATTAGGCATATACTTTCTAGAGATGAACGATAGCGGAAAACAAAAAAAGTGGTGAGGGAGGCCCAGAAAAAAAGAATGGTGTGATTTTGAACTTCGTTGTCATTGTGATTTATACTCAGTACCAACGTGATCCCTGAAAAAGGAAAGGTCCACGTTTGTGAAATTGGGATACCTAAACCAATCTATTACTTTTAAAATAAGAATGTGGGAAATGAAGGATTGCAAACGTGAACACTGGCGACTAGAACAGTGTGTGAAATGTTGATCTACAGAAGGAATGAGGTATTGTTTATTCATACCATGAAATTCTTTTAATATTTTTAAGGCCAAGAGGAGAAGGATTTTACCCCAATACCTTATATGGGCCTCATTCCTATCCTTCATTGAAGTGAGAGCACTTGAATGCACCATGCTTTTATTCATACATTCGTGTTTCTAGCCACTGAAACTGTCTAGCTATCTTAACTCAATCCAGTCCCACAAAACAGCATCTGCCAGAAACGGATCAGGAAAAGCAGCAAGCAAGGTTTGCATTAGGCCTGTGGAAGAAGCTCTGCTGTGGGACTGTTACGGGAGGAAGGGAAATCGTTACACACGTCAAGTTCCACTGAAACAAATTCCACTGGGTTCAACATTCTGTGGTCCGTGATCAATGGTTTTCCTTTAAGTAGGTTATCCCCTTGGGGTGCAACAATCTTTTGTTATTGGACATTTTTGTGGTGACTCGATTTAACCTATAAATAGAAACTGCATGAATGTGTCCTACTGGGAATTAGGAGCAAATCAGCCCCAGACTCCTCTTTCAGAGGTGACTTGTTGGATCATGGACAGTTTTCCTTGTTAGAAAATGACGCATTTCTGAGTGGTAGTGTCATCAGGAAATGTGCAAAACATGGAATTCCTCTAAAATGCTGCTAGAGTATCAGGATATCTTTAGGCACCTTATTTCTGTTCTGAGTTTACAAAATGAATCCCAGATTTTCCTTCTCGAGATGTAAACAAAATTGCTCCCATGTAGAAACATGACCAGGGCGAGTAAAAATGAGTACTTCATTAGCTTTCAATTGTGTTTTATTATTTTCTATGTCTAAATTCTTGAATACAATCAGCCCTTGGGAATGGAAAAAAAAATTATACTTTCAGTTTAAGTCTTCTAGTAGCGGAAAATGTCTTGCATATTTTGCAGTAGTCCAAAAAAACCAACCTCCCCAAATTGAAATGAGATTGACTATTCAATGAACACATCA
>NW_011889140.1:230285-233351 GCF_000151845.1 Pteropus vampyrus
GAAGCGGAAGTAAGGCAAGTGAACGAGGAGGATGAGAAAGGTGCTCCAGGTGGGAGGAAGAGCATTGCAAAGTCATGGAGGCATGATAAGTAAGCCAATGTCGGGAGAAAGCTGGGTGCTTGTGGGAAAGGGGATACGCAAGAGGAAAACGATCAGTGTTGGTGTGGAAAACCTCATAGGCCATCACCTGGAGCTGAGAAGTAGGCCAAGAAGTTGGGGCAGAGGGCAGACAACACACAATCATGTTGGTACTTTAGAATGAGCAGTTCGGCAAAAGGGTATAAAAAGGATAAGAGGTTGATGGTAATGAAGGTGATTAGCAAGTTGTAATCTGAAAAATAAAGCGGGCATGGACCAGAACAGCGAAACCGAGACAGATAAGTTGCTTCTGATTTAACAAGTGGGATGCAGAGAGAGGAGTCTAGAATGATTCCTTGGATGTTTGGGCAACTGAAGCTGGAACTATTGGCTGAGAGAGAATGGAGAAGGAGGAGCAAGGAAGAGTGGGTTCTGGAGAGGGGAGGCTTCGGATCAGATGTGCGGGGCATGAAAAGTGTGTTTGTATGCATGTCTGTAGCTTGGGAACAAACTCTGGCCTAGAGACGTTCCTCTCCCCCTCTGTCCCCAGTATTCCAAGTTCTAGCTCCATGAATTCGACTACTGTAGAAATTTCATCTTAGTATACTCTCCAGTGTTTGTCCTTTTGTAATGTGGTAGCATGTATCAGAATGTCCTTCCTCTCGGAGGCGGAATAGTATTCCATTGTATGAATATACCTTATTTTGTTTATCCAGTCGTCTGTTGATGGACATCTGGGTTGTTTTCACCTTTTGGCTCTTGCAAATAATGCTGTTATGAACATTAGTGTGCAAGTATCTGACTTCTTGCTTTCGGTTCTTTTCCATAGTGGCTGCGCCAGTTTACATGAACACCAGCAATGTGCAAAGGTTCCAATTTCTCCACTTCCTCATCTACACTATTTTACTTTTTTTTTTTGTTGGTGTGTTTTCTGATAGTAGCTTGTCAGCTGTTCTCTTAATTTCTTTCTCTTGTGGCAGAGACTGCTGTGTGTTCACCAAACTCCATCTCCCTTTTTTTTTTTGGCGGGGGCGGGCGGGGTGGGGGGGGTGTTACATAGCTAGACTACATTTCATAGCATTCCTTGTAGTTTGGCAGGGTTGTGTGGTTGACTTCTGGCCAGTAGAGTGTATTTGCTGCTCCCAGGCCTGGCTCATAAAAACTTCCTAAATATTTCTTATCTCATCCACTGGCTAAATGGAAAAGGCTCCAGGGACCTGTGGGAGGCAGAGAGGAGCCTGGTGTTGGGCACACACTGACCAAGAAGTCCCATGATAGACTGCTACATGAGCAAGAAATAAAATTCTATTGTGTTAAGCCACTGAAATTTACGGATGTTTGTTACAGCAGTTACTGTACCTTAACGCAGGAGTGCGTGGTCTCTCTCAATCTTTTCTCGGGACCATTGCTTTGTTTCCTTAATGGATTAGCTTTCTTTGTTTCTGAATACATGAGGCAGAAGATAGCCACTCCTAAATTTGCATGTCCCCCCGTTCCTTCTAGTTGGTTTATTAGTAGAGATTATTAGCATTGCTGAATTCCAAGTCCTCAGGACAGAATCTGACAGGCCCAATTGGAGACAGATGTCCTCCCTGTGACGGTCTGCTGTGGCTAGATGGCAGGGCCACTCTGTACAAACTGTTGGCTGCTGTGGGCCCACGTGTGGAGAAGGAAGTAGTGGGTTTAATAGGTATCCCTAAAGGCATCCACCACAATATTGATTCTCGAAATGTGGTCTGAGACTTCCCTGATTTAGTTTCACCTACTGAATCAGAATCTCAGAAATGGATTCTGTGAAGAACTCATATGCTACCAACTTGCGGGGGGAGGCCTCTGAGAAGTGGACAAAGTTGGGATGGAGGGAAGGCAACACATCATTAGACCGGTACCTCGGCTCTAGAAATCTGCATTTTTGATAAGCTCTCCAGGTTATGTTGATACTCAATGACCTTGGAGAACCACTACATTCTGGGACTCTCAATGGTATTTTAATGCCTGGTCTTGATGAACATTTATGCAAAAATAATTTGAGACAGATAGTTAAAAATCCTATGTTCAAGGTCACAAGAAAAGGGCCTGCAAACATTCTCTTTGGTTTAAAACTGTATAGTACTTCTTTTTAAAATTTTTTTAATTTTTAAAATTTATTTTTTATTATCTAATTTGAAAAAAAATTGATTATTAGTTTTTCATATTTAGTAAGTCTCTTGAGGTGCTTTTGGTTCCTTTTTGGTTACGTACTAAGGGTTTAACTGGGCATTGCAATGTCAAACGCTTTTAGGGGCTAGGCAGGGATCACAAATACAAGCCGCAAAGAGTTTAATTCAGATGGAAGTTATGGGACCTATAAGAAAACAGAGCGTATGTGCCCAGGTAAAGGCTTCCATATTCACAACCAGGTCAAACAAAACACGTCTCCAGGCTCTCCTGAACCAGAGAGGCTGTGCCTTCGGGCCTTTGCTAAGTAAGCTCTTCTTCCTTCTGAATCAGATGATTCTTAATCCTTCATCTTTATTCACATGATCTTTACCAGGAGTCCTTTTCACTAGTTTCAAGAGTCCCTCATGCTTCTTTTTCAAAAAGGTAGAGTAGGAAGTCCTGCCTAAGTTAATATTATAATGTGAGAACTATCAGAGCTGAGAAACGTCTTTGTTTTCAAATGTCAACATTTCCGTTAATATATGGTATCAATGTGTTTGTCTGAAACCATGGTTGTTTAAATTTTGTTATTAAGGTAATAGATAAGCCCGAAAGAACACTTGGAAAAGAGGAAGAAAAATAAGCAAAATGATCTCATTATTTCTCCATCCAGAAGCAATCACTGTGAACATTTTTCATATTCTCCCAGTCTTTTTTAACTTCACTTTGTTCTGAAGAGAAATAAAGACAACTACAAAAGTCATTTTTAAGTGGTTGCTTTTGGTTGTCCACATTTATGCAGATATATATGTGTATATATGTATGTAATATATATACACATTCACACAT
>NW_011889140.1:234321-236792 GCF_000151845.1 Pteropus vampyrus
TAGGATTCAATGAATTAGGACACAGTAGAACAGTAATATTGGGCACCTAAGAATAAGCACCATTTGAATCTCTTGTTATTACTGTTATTTGCTGCAAATATTTTCCTACCTGCTGCTCATTTTCAGCTTTGTAATGAGCACGTTTAACATTTTTGAATAAAATGCATCTGCCCTTTCAGAGCTTCTGCATTTCATGTCTTTTCTGAAGGAGGCCTTCCTTATCCTAAGGTTATTAACAAATTCTGTTTATTTTAATGCCGATATGGCGTTTATTTCTTCTTTAATACATTTGGAGTTTATTTTTGTGTATAGTGTGGGACAGACATCTACCCACTGCATGAAAGAGGCAGCTGATGTAAATGATCTACCATCGAGGTGGTTGGTCCCCCTGAGGAATGCCGCTATGTCAGGGACTCAGCTCGGTCTCTGTTACTGGCTAGGTGGGCACCCCGAGGGGTGAGGAGGGATAGTTGATTTTGAGGGGCCGTGATGGCATCTACCTTGTGGCCAACAGTCCAGGCACATACTCTGCCTGTGCCCCCGGAGGCTGACTGCTAAGACCTGCAATGGCCAGGTCGCCTGCCCTCTGACATTCACCTGAGGGTGGCCGATGACAGATATGGGTGCGAGGTCAGAAGATGAGAGGAAAGAGAGGTCGGAGTATTTATTCCTTTTATTCTTTTCCTCTCTAGCCACAGATATGCCCCCAGTAAATAATTCTTCTTTTAATGCTCTTCAGTTCAATCCTTTGAATGTTTTGAAAGTGTCCTGCTCGGACTTTGATTAATGTAGCAATGGAATAAATCAATGGAAATGAAATGAATGAAAATGTAAAACAACAGAGTTTTAGAGGGGAGGAAGACATTTCAAGCTGACACATATGATGGAATTTGTTAGCAATCCAGCAAAAAAAAAAAAAAAATCTGTAGATGTTAAGAAAATATATTGAAAAAAGTCTGTAGTTGATGGTCACTCTTATTGTATTGTTCATCTGGGGTGAAAGTTAACTAATTATTTCAGCAATATGAGGTGCTTAGTTGAGATTTAAAGTTTTGTGGTCATGTGTCGTAGCATAAAACTATCTTCCGGGGTGAATATTTGTGTTATTTCTTTTTGGGGAGGAAAATGAACTGGAAAAGGAGGGAGTAGACAGCACTACTGTCAACACATAATTAAAAGGATTTTTTCAAGGTCATGTTTTTAAGTGACCTATGATTCTTGTGAGATTACAAGGATAAAATGTGGCTTAAACTCCAGCATTGAAAGAATTTTTAGTGATTGTATACAAAACCTTTTGACTTATTTATACTAAGACTTGCCCCATGCTTTAAACTCCTTTAAAAATAACCTTATTACAGCTTTGTGAAGGATAGCTACATTTTTACCCACCTCCTATGAATAAGAACACTATGACATAGACTTGGTCAAGATGATGTAGCAGAAAGAATGAATGAAAAACTTAGTGCCTTATGTAATGGTATATTAATTCTAGACAGGTGGTATTTAAAGGCTGGAATCATTTCTACATAATTGTGATTATCTCCTTACCTCTCATTCAAGTGACTCATAGAAACGGTTCCTTTTCTCTCTTTTTTTTTGTTCAGAGTAGTCTTCTATTTCCTACTAATTAATTTTAACCAAATGGTATCAGACTTGAAGTGATGACAATGTAAATTCCCGTGAACTGCTGCTCTGGCAGGGTGAGCAGGCCTGGGCTTGGCAGGTGTTGTCATTTAAGATGTATATGGAGAGTCATGGTCACCCTGTCTCTGTGCTGTGGACATCTCTTTCATCTAGGACTCTCAGCAAAAAGTGGCATTTCCTATCCACTGTGTTTTAGGCAAGACCATTTCCTCTCTTTAGTGTCCTGAACACCTAGAGGGAGTGTAGACACAGTTCAGTTAGAAAAACAAAGATCAGTGGAATCACCAAGATGCAGCCAGTATTTTTCAAACCAATTCGGAGAATAATTAGGCCTCTGTAGAAATAGATCTATTATCATTAAGTATTTAAATGTTACTTACGGGTCATCTGATTTACAGTCTGTCCATCCATGTGACTGTAACCCCCATTGTGTATTTGGTGACTATGGTAGCTACTCAATGCCTATTTGTTAAATGAAATGTGTGAATAAATTTATGAGCAGGGACTTAGCAGAAAGGACTCTGAAGAATGCAGAAATCCTGAGTAGACGGTGTAGAGTTAGATCAGCTTGAAATGACAGAAGCTAATTTAATTTGGACTTCATAGCAGATAAAAACAATAGTATCCCTCCCCTCTCCTGCGGAAATGTCCTTGTTTGAATCCATGGAAGCTGTGAATATGCTACGTTACATGTCGAGGGGAAATTGGGATTTAAATGGAACTAAGGATGCTAATCACGTGAACGTAAAGTAAGGAGATTATTCTGGATTATCTGGATGGGCCTAATGTAATCACAAGGATCCTTTAAAGTGACAGAGTGAGGCAGA
>NW_011889140.1:236842-242383 GCF_000151845.1 Pteropus vampyrus
TTTAAATGGTGTGCCTTTACTAAATGGTTTCATTTGGTTTTCTTGTGGTTTATCCATATTTAACTAATCTGTTTCTTAAAAACTCAGCAACCTGATTTTATACACATCAGCAGTTTTATTAGTTGAGGCACATTTGTCACTTAGTTATTTGCCATAGAAGAGCAAACTTTTCTCTCCGTGCGGAAAACTCTCCTAGGATGCTTCATTTTAGATATAAGGCTGCCCTGTCTCCACACGGGAGGACGCATCCATTCAAGCGCCTGCCAGGGCCAGGTGGGTCATGAGAAAGGGGGCCGTGTGGGGATCGTAGTTGACTAGAGAGCCCCTGCTGGCCACTTAGGGCCAGCCACTCACTGCTGCAGAATGTGGACCCAGTGCTGATCTTCTAGTTTTTTTTAAAGAGGCTATAAATCTAGATTTTTATGTGTAACTCCAAAGCTTTTCATGTAGGAATCAAATTAAATTTTTTTTTAAAAAAAGTATTTTAAGGGTCAAATAAACCCCACACGAACAACAAAAGTCAGGTCCACAAGCTGTGTTGTGGCCCCCAGTTTTCCCATCTAGAATACACTGATTTGTCAATAGATGGCATTAGCCTCACTTTGATTATTTGGACAGTTGTGTGTACTATGCTCATGCTTCATTTTCAAGTGTTTGGGGATATTATTAACCCTGACATGGCCAGTAAGTGTAAAAGGTATAACACTGTTGAAAACTCTAGCAAGGAAAGGCATACAGTTATGATGGGAGGGTATTAGAGAAGACGAAACACAAGAAAATGTTGAAAAAAAGACAGAAGTTGCACATACATACGGGATGCATTATCTGAGAGTAGGGATAATTCTGAAATAGCGTCATACATGTGAAAAGTCCACAGTATGCAGCCTTCGAAATTAGCAAGAAAAGAAGAAAAGTAATTGACAATATAGAGGAAATCCTTAGTGTTGGTTGTAGGATTCAGCATACAGAATAGATGTCTGTTAGCCTAATACTTTTCAGGAGAAGGCTAGCAATTTGTTGAAGAAGTCAACGATTATGCATGGTAAAAGCCCACAGATATAACTTCTGTGGCGAGCCATGGATATGTCCGTTGGATCAAGTTCTCTTTTGTTAATGAGGTGGCAAAAGTGTGACTGTTAAGGGGTTTGCTGTGGCACTTGTAAATGTCCTCTGTGAAGAGATCTATTTGCCTCAATTGATTTTCAATATTGATGGAGCTGCTCTTTTTTTTTTACTGTGATAAAACGTATGTAACATGAAATTTACCATTTTAACCACTTTTAAGTGTACAGTTCAGTACATTCACATTGTGCAATGACCATCACCAGTAATCATCTCCAGAACTTTCTAACATCTGCAACAAAAACACTAAAATCCTCATTTTCCCTCCCCCAGCCCCTGGCAAGCACCATTCTACATTCGATCAATTTGACTATTCTAGGTACCTCATGTAAGTGGAATCATTCATTATTTATCCTTTTGAAGCTGTTTTTTTTGTTGTTGTTGTGTTTTTTACAAGAAGATTTACTCATTAAGTTAACAAATACTTGTTAAACCCCTAGTATGTGTGAAACATTGACCTACGTGCTGACGATAACAGCACTGAAAACAACAGACCCAGGCCTTGCTATCGGGGTGGGTGGCAGACAATAAAGAAATAAGCATAAAACAAACAAGATAATTTCATAGTAGACTTCGAATACACTAACGTTGAGATTCCTGTTAGATGTCCAAGTGGAGATGTTGAGTGGGCAGTTGGATGATCCATGAGTCTGTTGGGAATGATTGAAGGTTAAGGGTTGACATTGTTGCCATAGAGATGGTGTCTAAATCCACCAGTTTTCTAGAGAGAATGTGAATATGTCGAATTGGAGAGCCTAGGATGGAGAGCTGCGAAGCACCGAGATTTGGAAGCTGACCAGTGGAGAAAGAAAGCACAAATGAGATCAAAGAGGAACGAACAGTGAGAAAGAATATGGGTGTTAAGAATATATGGTAACTCAAAAGCCAGAAGAAGAGAACATGCCTAAAGAATGAAGTGATCAGTTGGGCTGAATACTGCTGAGAGCTCGAGGTGAAGGACAAGAAGAGGCCATTGGGTTTGGCCTCCAGGAGATCAGTGGGGGACCGGGCAGCTCCAGGGAAGTGAGAGAAATGGAGATGGCAGCTGTGGACCACTCTTTTGGGAGATTATGTCATGAAGGAAAGTTGTGGAATGAAAGATGGTTTCTGAGAGAGTATTTCTCAGTAAGCGGGAGCAGTTTATGCCTGGCTTTCAAGATTCGAAGAGCCCATTCACTCTCTATTTTAAAAGAAATATCTCAGGAATTGCCTCCTTTGAACTTATTAAAAACCCACTTATGAACCGCCTCTTGGAACCTAACTTATTTGTAAAGAACTTCTCTAAATGATTCTCTGTCACCAAACCTAAAGAAGAGTTTAAAGCATTTTGGCAAGTTTTCATTTTCCTCTAAGCAACTTGGGGCAGCAATTTGATTAGTAGGTCATGTTTTAGCATAGAAAAAATACTGTTTTACACTCAGATGGAAACGTTCCATTTCAGAACGATTTATGTGCCATAGTTATTCTTTATCATTAACCAAATGGTGCAGGTAGACAGATTCGAAGAGAAGGGATGACAGATTCTCAGATGATCCCAATAAAGGCATAGTGGTTGGGGGCCATTCTTGCTGGCAACACTCAAGGTCATTAGTCACCAACCCTCGATGACTTCAGCTTAGATTATCAGGCTGCTAGTTCAGAAATAAGTAAAGTAACAGCAGGACAGGCATCAGAGAGAAACAGATAAATGAAGACCCTAAGCTTTTGAACTATTCAAAAAAAAGCGCTCCACAAAATCTTACCAAAAGCTCCAATAGTGCTCAATAATGAACTGCTGTGCAAGGTTTAGAGTTTCTTCGAGACGTCCCAATTTTAGTTAATAGTATTCTTCCTGATGAATAAACTTAGGGCTAAATGTGGTTTAAGAACATGAATAAATTTAAATTTCCCTTCTGAAAATACACTGTATTGTTTCCAAATAAAACCCACACCTTTCGAAAACCTACGCCTTTTCAAGCCCGAGCAAAATGGCCACATGAGGGAAGCTGCCCCTTTTCATTGTCCCAGCTGCTTCTTCGGCCACAGAACTTAACTCTCTCCAGATGTAACCTTTCACTCCTCCTCCCTCCTCATAATTTTTGTCTTGAGTAAAACACAGCTCGAGGAGGGTTTTGTTTTTTGTTTTTCCCCTCACGTGAACTCAAGAGCTGGAGGATTGCAGAGCATTGGAACTTCAGGGATAAGTACTTGGTAGAGCGTGGTTTTTGTCCTGCCTGTTGGAGAGACATGTAAGGGTATGGTGTTATAAGAAAAAAAGAAAAATTGAGTCAAAAGGACTGGATCAAAAAAACATAACTTGCATCAAAAGAAAATCTTGGTACTAAACTGAAAAGGACAATTTACTTATAATAACTTTATCACAGACAATAGTGTTAGGGATGGAGAGGTGTACGGGTATGTGTGTGTTGGAGGGGGCAGATAGAGAGAGATGCGGGTCAGTTTCTGGTTAGGCAGCTACGACAATAATTTATGCAAGAGCTCATTCAGATGGTGATTACTTCAAGAAAGAGAACTCTTGGTAGTACATAAACTGATTAAACGTGAGGAAAAAGAGAAATCTGCAGTGATATAAAAGACTCTGACCCTGGTCAAGTATAGAATAAGGGAGGAAATGATGACAAGGCTATAAGTCCTTGTCTCTGATACTCAACATCTGATACTCAGCGTTGATGACTATAGTGGCTGACCGCTGAGAGGGGACAAGACTGGTGGGCAGCATCCAGGGCATGACTCAAAAGAAGTAAGTGCCTTGGTCACCACTGATGGGAATGTTGAATTAGACTTCACTTCCTAAATCTGCATGTTTCCAAATTACCAAGCACAAAATGGACTCTTACCTTTTACATTGAACACTATTTGTGGGCACAGTACAAATAGCAGGACCCTATATTCTACTTAGGGTGAGGAGTCTAATAGCATATCTGTGTCTGACCAAGAGAAGGTTATTTTAATTAACTGATATGTGCTTGTATTTAGATGGAAGAGGTAAAAACACAATGTCATGTGCCTATGAATGGCATATATCTTATAAGTATACGTGTTTACTTGACTGGAGAAGGGTCCGAAGGAGGAATTTTTAACCATTCACTGAGCAAAGTCAGCCATGTACTATACTGTCATTACAGTAACAGTTTTGAAAGAAGGCTCCTTTGAAGAGGACAGGAGGACACCTTGCTTCTCAGGATGTGAAAGGGTTGCTAGTAGATAGTCACCTTGTTTATAGCCCCTTCCATACATACCGATTATACTTTCCCATACAAATGCTCAAGGCACATATAATATGTATACTTACATATATAGTATGTATCCATTATCACCGATATAATATTTCATTATACTTAAATCATGACATGTAGTCTAAGAGGTATTTTTCCCTTTTCTGCATGGAGACTCTCCTCTAGTATGTAGCAGGGACAATTATCCTGTGATTATCTCCAGACCTGGCATAAGATTGAGTGGAGAGTAGAGGGTTGGGGAGGAAGATCTTTCCTGCTCTCAGGCCACCACGTGCCCCTCCTACCCTCGGGAACACCTCACCATGGTCCCCCCAACGCGATGCTGCTCCCTCTGTACACACTATGCTGGAGGCGAGATTTCGGGGCACATCATACTTTGTTTGCCCTGCTCCTTCATCCTCTGCTGTGAGTTAGGAGGGATGAACTGCACAGCGGAGTGGCTGTGGATTCAGGTGTCTGCGAGCTTGTCTTGCTCTCGAGCTACTTAGATTATTATATGTGTTATTTCGGTCTAGCGTACGGGTAGGCAGGAGGTCAGCGAATCTGCACTGAGTCTGGGTGGGGTGGTTCTGCTCCATCCTCTTCCTGGGCCAGGGATTAACCCGGGCATGTCCTTCCATGCTAATGGTGGAGTTAATGGAGAGTAAGCTTTATTCGGCATGCGTGTTTTCCAGCCTCTGCTAATATCCCACTGTCCAGACTCAGGGGTGGGGAAGGACAGGTGGGCTTCAATGGGAGGACCAGCAAAGCCACATGGCAAAGGGCATAGATGGAAGGAAGAGCGAGGGACTGGCGTCATTAATGCAGTGGGCCATTAAAGAGCGGATCAAATTTTACTGAAACGGGGTCATTGAGAGACACTACAGTGTAGGAGGAGGAGAAGTAATAAACCTCAGGCTAAACCTTGCTTTCCCGTTGTCTGTGGGACGAGCAGCCAGGGAATTACTTAATTCCTTACAGAGATTCCTGTTTCCTTCCTGTGTTCCCGTCCTCAGTTTTGTACCAAACGTTTCTCTTCCAATCTTCACGTCGCATCTGCAGTCTAGGGCCGGGAAGGTTTTACAGGGATATCAGTAGTCTGGCGCCCCACCTGCAGCTCCATCTGCAGCTTCTCCACCTGTGGGACCTGCAGACGCTCCTCTTTGCGCTCATGCGTATTCGCCACCTCCCTCCTTCCCGCCTG
>NW_011889140.1:243723-256415 GCF_000151845.1 Pteropus vampyrus
TGCTGTTATGGCTTTTACTATTCCATCCTCAGCTCCTTCCTACTCTGCTTCCTCCTCCTCATAATGTTCCTTCAGATACTATGGTCAACTAATATTTTCCCCCAGGACATTCTCTTCTCCAGGTTAAACAACCTCAGGTCTCTCAAGCATTCCTGACATGCTTGAGGCTTTTCCTATTATTGCTTTTCTCTGCAGCTGATGCCGGGAACTTGTTGGCTTGGACAAACTCCTGAAGCTGAATGTGGTGTGAAAGGCTCTCGTTGCCCTTCACTTGGAGCGGGAAGCACCCCTACCTGTAAAAGGAGGCAAACTTCCTGATTAGGACTGGGAAAGATGGTGGTGGGAGGAGCAGATGGTTTGCTTGGTGGGCTGTGACTCTGGCTTCTTGGCCGACCTGTGAAACCAGAGATGTCCACGCTCAGGCACGTCTCCCATCGGTGGCACTGAGGGACCTGCCATCTGTCTATATAAACTCCCTCCCACCACCTAGTATGTGGCTCAGTGCCACACGCAACATGTGCCCAGTGAATGCTAATTACTGTTTTTCTACTTTTGTTGTCCATTATGGTAGCTGTTTTTGCAAGCTCTGGGGCATTGCAGAGTTTAGCAACGCCTTCCCTGTGTCGAAGAGTGGGGCTGGGGTTCGAGCCCTACGGCCCCAAGAACGGGACTTCCCTTCAGCTTCTCACTCACTCGGTGACCAGCACGCTTCAGTTTCCAATCAGTGAGGAATCTATTCTATCGCAAAACTCACTTTTATTCATATTATCCCTGAGAATAGGATGATTATTGCAAGGGACAAAGAAGTAGAGAATGAGGACATGGACGGCGGTGGTAGGAAATTCCAGAGCAGAGAAGATGAGCAGATTATAGGAAGAATGCAATTGTCTCCCTCTTCTAATATGTGCATGAAGGAAGTGAGGGAAAACATATAAATATTTATAAATCTATCATGTAATAGGCAACAGTGGTATATTACCCGAGTGAGTAGAAATCAAAAGATAGATATAAAGACACATTCTTTAAACCCTTAAGCCTATCCTTAATTCATATGTGCTTTGCCATCTTTGATTCACTTGTCATATTGTTCTATACAATAGACACCTTTGAAGGAGAATGTTAAGAGTTGAATTGTATCCTCCCCAAAAGGTACATTGAAGTCCTAACCTCTAGTATCTCAGAATGTGGCTGTTTTTGAGATAGATTCTTGAAATCAAGTTAAAACAAGATCCTGAGGATGAACTCTAATCCAGTATGCCTGGTGTCCTTTTAGAAAGGGGAAACGTGGGTATAGATACACACACAGGTTAGACAATGTGAGACACGCAGGGTGAAGCGAGAAGTGGAGCCATTTGTTTATGAGCTAAGGAACGCCGGAGACTACCAGAAGCTACGAGAAAGGCACAGAAACAGTTCCTTTGTAGAGCCTTCAGAGGAAGTCTGCCCTGGCGACACCTTAATTTTGGACTTCTGGCCTTGAGAACTGTGTGACAATAATTTCCTGTTGTTTTAAGCTACCCAATCTGTAGTCCTTTGTTATAGTAGCCCTAGGAAGCTAATGTAGAGGAGAAATATGGAGTTTTTAAAATTTAAAAATTCTTATAGAAATGAAAACTACTAAGTATACTGGTACCCTACAATCAATTAAGCAAATGAAAGTTGAAACATAAAAATTTAAAGTCAAGGAGGTCTACTTTACTGCTTAAAAATAAGTCCCACCTAAAGGTTGGCTAGCAGGGCAATTTGCTGATGACTTGGTTGTTTGTACAACACAGGACCCAACCAAAATAAACAACTGTGCAGAGATTTTAAGAACATTCCTGCTGTGTCATATCATGATGCCAATAGAAGTTAAATTCAAGACTTTGTTGTAAGAGGCACTGGTATCAGGCTACATTTCCATGTGGATTTTGTCCAACAATCATCAATAACAGAGACCTTGCTCATAAACAATTCCAAAAAGCAGTGTGTCAGGCAGATGGTGTTTTGGGGCCCGGGGACAGGAGAGTTTGAGATGAGAGGCAGTGTTGTGCCTTATGCTCGCCGGCCATTCTGAAGTCACTGTTGACTGAAGCATCACTGTGACGGTTAGGGTTTAACTCAGCTGGCAAGCGAGTCCCAAGCTGTAATGCTCTAAATGTCTCGTGCGAAAGGAACCAAACTTTTACTGTCATCAGAGTTCTGAAGGAGAAAATCTGCTACATTTGGGGAAAAGAACTTTAGATTCCCAGGGAGATACTGTTTTAACATTCATGAATGTCAACCAAAGCTTTCGTGTTTTAGCTCTTCCTGACGGTGCCAGGATGATGGCTTTGAGGGGTAACCTGTGAGTATGTTGCAGAATTTGTCAAGAAGACTGAGCTCTCATTGCACGCATTCAACTTCCAAGCATTTTACTACCATGAAAGCATCTCTTTTCTCACTATGAGCGTGTGCAGGCTTTAACCATGTGCAGTGGAGCTGGCCCAGTATGGATCGTTCCAGGTGCTTCGTGGAAGTCTTGCATTTTTTCATCTGGGGTACACAGGCACCCTGGGACCACCACCAACCTCTAGATGTGTCTAGGCTTTGAAGTGTTAGTGATATTGAATAGGAAGTGAACGAACATTCATCCTACTGCTTGCTTTAGGCTATAGAGAAAGCAGGCAGACATTGGGTTCTTCTCACTGGGATCCATAAATGCTGGCCAGATAAGTGGCAAGTATTTAATTTCCTCTGGAGTATGACCAATAAGTTGGCTTGTATTGAATGACTGCTAGAACTCAAAATTAAATGCGTACATTAAATGTACTAAATTCTAGTGGAATACAAATTAATATAAAGTAATGTCTGAAAACACTAAAATATATTAAAACGCTGACAGGATTATGAAAGATATAGTATATATAGCTTAGTACAAAACGATTAGCATTCTCAGGAAACAATATATTATCAAGAACCAAAAATCTTTACATACTTTCGCCAAGCAACCCACCCTTATGAAATTTGCTCATTGAAATAACTGAAAAGAAGCCTCATGTATGAATGTATTTGACTTAATGTTATTCTTCTTTAAATTTTTATTTTTCAATTAGAGTTGACATTCGGTATTATTTTATATTAATTTCAGGGGTACAGCATAGTGGTTAGACATTTATATAATTTACAAAGTGATCCCCTGATTAGTCTAGCACCCACCTGGCATTATACATAGTTATTATAATATTATTACTATATTCTTTATTCTGTATTTCACATCCCTGTGTATTTTGTAACTACCAATTTGTACTTCTTAATCCCTTCCCATTTTTTACCTCTTTTCACCCAGCAATGATCTTAATATAGGAATATCTGAACAACTATTTTCGATAAGAGGGGGGTGATTAAACAAACAATGGTCTGCAAATTAAACAGGATATTGGGTAATTATCAAAATAACACTGTACAAACACTACAAATAGGAGAACACAAAAACGTGTGCACTATGGGGCTTCATAATGGAAGCAGGTTACAAAAGTTCATGTCATGTCATTCATTCATTCATTCATTCGTTCATTCATTCATTCATTCTAGAAATGTTTTGAGCACTGACCCTATACCAGATGTTGGTGCTAAGTATAGGAGACACAAAGGTGAAAAACTATGGTTGCTGTTCTCCGTGAGGGTCAGTTCAGCTGGAAGATAGTCATGCAAACAAAAGGAAAGGTGTAGTAATTCACACAATGCTGTTTAAGGACAGGCGAAGCCTCTGAGTTGGCCAAGACTCGAGGGAAGGCTTCATAAAAAGCCTGATATATAAACAAAATTTGAAAGGCAATGTAGGGAAGAGCAATCAGTATTATAAGGGTGGGAGTGTTAGAAATGACTTAAAAAACTTTAAAAACATTTTTGTTGAATAATTCACATACCGTAAAACTCACCTATTTAAAGCATACAACTCAATGTTTTTTTTTAGTATATTCACAGAGTTGTACAAACATCACCACAGTCTAAGATGAGAATATTTTCACCATCCCAAAGGAGTGTCATATTTTTGCTCTTTTAAGTTTCTTCTAATGTTAAATATTTTTATAGTAAAGAGTCAAGGTGTAAAGACAGAACACCTTTGATGTCTGTCATTATGGGAAAGCTTTATGTTGCTTGTGAAACAAACCACAAGTACATCATCTTGTCTTTAATTTTTAATTTTATTAGTGACAAGGTAAATAGGTACATGTAAATCTTCACAGATATCTACAAATGCATTTAAATAAAACAAGAAAAATAAAAGAGTTGAGTCGAAATAGCAGGGTTTCAGTGGCGACTATTCCATGTTGTGCATTTACTGTATAAAAATCTCTAAATTTATAAAACTCGATTTGCCCATTTTTCTACATCTTAAAAACCCAGATACAAGAATTTTCAAAGGGACATTAACATGTAGAGAGACTCTAAGAGAAGCACAGCATATTATGAGTTATGAAAGTGATTGGCATTGCTATGACGAGAATCAGATACACTCAGTGCATGATTAGAGGATTCTACGTGTAGATGGGATGCTAAGGAACTGATGACTGAAAGGGTCACCTGACGTCAGTGTCCCCCCTCCCCCATTTGCTTCCACATTCGAGGTGGTTGAGAGGGCCACTGTGTGTGTGACAACCCTTTGTGAAATGCCCTTAGGTCGTAATGCTCATCCCCTTAGAGGGGACCACTCTTGGCTGAGACTGTGTGGAAGGCAGAGCTTGCCTTCAAAGCGCTCATACCTTGCTCTGTTCTGGGTCCTAGTCTTCCTCCTGACATCTCTGGTTTCTCCAGGTGTCCACATGACGCCCCCCACAGGGTCTACCTTTATCTAACCCTACGAACTTGGAAGCTCCTTCACAGATGTTAGCTTACAAGGCAACAGGTGCATTTTCTCAGGGACCTCGTATGGCCAAATATCCTGAAGAGCTCATCTCCATTGGCCAAAAGTCAGGCACTACAACAGAGTTAAGGCATTATTGGGGGACAGACAGACCTGTCTAGGATCCCTCCAATCATATGCTGTAGATGGCCACCTCCCTGTAAAACCAATTCTACCTACTAGTGCCTAAGACTGGGGGCTGGCGTGGGACCCTCAAACTCTATGAGGCACGTGTGATTCTCACCCACACCAGCCACACACACAGGGAGCCAGACTTCCTTCCTGGCTGCCTTCAAACTGCTACCACGACAGGTTTCAATTCAGAAGCAGGAAGAATGTGAACTGCATCAGTATATTCTTCCGTGTGCCTTTCGTTTGGTCTCCAAAGAAGCTTTGCAGCTAGAGCCAAATGGCTTGTCTCCAGGTTAAGGCACGACAGAAAATTTAGTGTCTATGAGTTTGGCTCATCTTTCAAACAAAGTGTGATGGTTGAAACTGGGATACTAATTTTCCAACGACTTTGTAAACTTAAGGAGTCGAGCCTGCTTGTTCTATCATACTTAATATTCAGGATATTTATTTAAAAAATAACTAATGCCAGTGTAAACATGCTGTAGATACATAGGTCTATAAAATATTGCACATAAATATAAAATTTGTTCATTTCTTCATAGTAATTTGTCATTATTATGAAAAGGATACAAAAGTGTGCAGACTATATGAATTTGGCTGGTCAGTTTTACTTCAAAAACAATAATATTACACACGAATATGGGTTATTTACAAGAGTTTTAAACATCAAGTTTTTGTGGTGGTTAAATTCAAGATGATGGGAAAATAGCTTCAATAAAGATTATTTCCCTAAGTCATGTACTATAAAGATTAGTAGTAAAAATGAGTAGCGAAGCCGAATAGGCAATCCTGAAATCCTTCGGAGTCATTTTCTAGGATCATCTCACATCTGCATAACTTTGTATTTCCTTCCTATTTGCATTTAGCATGTCTTCTCTGTGTTCATAAGTTTGAAGTACAGTAGAGAAAATAGGTATTTAATCTGAAGCTAATTCATTGATTCTTATAGATATTAAAAATCATGTTTATCCATATTGTTAAATTGATTTTTTTATGAATGGACTCTAGAAATGTTACCCATAACTTTTAAACACCACACAGTGTTGAGAGTACCTTGAAATTTGTGTATTGCTAATCAAGTTGACGAAACAATTATTTTTTATAAAAGGAACTATAAATGCAACTTTTTACAAAGCTAAATTAAGCAGATGTGAGTCCCTAGAAAGTGTGAATAAAAGTAATTTCAGGTGGAAGGCAGCAAAATATTAAGTGAAACTATCTCCTAATGCCAATTTGCTTTTCCTTGACACTGTCTAAATCTTGAAGCAGCTCTGTTAAACAACTGATCTGCACAAAATGGTTATCTTAGAAGGAAGTTTAGTGAGTGATTTCAAAAACCGGCTAACCAAATCTTAATTTCCGAATCCTCTAGATGACCTCTAGAGAGATGGAACATAAATAAATAAACGGTGATCCTCGCTTCCGAGATCATCTTTGTCATTTCAGAAGTACTTTCACAGTACCAACAACAGATGCTTGTCACCCTGAGCCATAACATCATTAGAAATGTATCTTTTCCATTAGGGAGGTGTCAAATATTCCATTGGATACAGTAGTGTTGGAAGGCCTGGTCCTAGATCACCTTCTAAATTCTATCGTAACAGACGTTTTTGTCTTTGCGACATAACGTTGGATTTACCCGGAAAGCAACCTCGGTCCCCATACCCATTTCAAAGCGTCTGCCAAATACAGAACAACTCAAGTAACAGATATCTCCCACGATGGCTGATCGTCTCCACCGTGCCGATGATGCTGCCTTTGCCAAAAGGGTCACTGGGCTCTGCGGCACAGTTGAGGTGATGTATTCCTGGGCCCTTTCATTTCCTAGGACACTGGCAGGTACAGGAAAACCATTTAACCCCTATGCTCCTTCTCTTCTGGGAATGGGACCGGTGTTGGAGCTTTAGGGTCTTCGGTTTTCCTTTTCATGCACCAGGGGTTTTCTCATCCGTCAGCTGCTCCCTGTCATTCGTATCATCTTGCGGGGGTCTCGCTCTGTCAAAGAATCCGCACTACGAAAAAGAAAACCGCGCTGTAAAATCAAGTCATTCTGGGAATTTGGGAAATGCCCCACTCTAAGAATTTTCACTTTATATAGGTTTTTAAGGAATGTAGAGCTCTGTGAAGATAATCTTCCCCAGTCTGCAAATTAGGAGTTGAAATCAGAGTGCTCTTTACCTGCAGAGGACGTCACTGCATAGGGCAGCGCTCATGTCTTCCCTCCTGCTACGTCCTGGCAGCGTGAGAATGTTTCTGTTTTATACACACCATTTAGGAACCTTGTATATATTCCTGGGATTAGAGCTACATGGCCCAAGGATCCCCTCTCTGCTTTCCTGCGTGTTTTCTGGAGCCAGCAGCAGTGCTAACTGCGACCAGAGGAGGGAGGTTCTCTTCTGAAGTGAATGCAGGCTTCTGTTGGATGGATTACAGAGGGAAGTGAGGGGGCGCTTGCATACAGAACCCTCTGCACTTGGTGGAATGGATAGTATGTAGAGGAAAATTAGATTGGTTATTTATTTCAATCCCAGAACATGTTAAGGACTTTGCACAAAGATTAACCAGCAACTCAGGGAAGAGATGATTCTCGAATGTTTATCCTCCTGAATTTCAAATTAATATTTGCTCTAGGAGAGAATACATCCTTTCCTAGAAACCTGGAACCTCAATTCTTATTTATTTTTTCTTACGCTGGAAGCCCAGTTCACTGGGTATGGCGTTTAACTACAGTCACCTTTCTTTTTGTAGGACTAATGCAATGTTCTATCAAGTGACACATATCACTGTCACATTCATGGAACTGCAGGTACTATAAATAACAGAATAACACAAAAGTCTATTTCTAAAGGTATGTAGTAGACTCCGTGGGCTCAGGACAGCACAAAACAGCTGATAATGACCAGAAAAGCCATTATTTAACTTGAAAGACAAGGTTTTCTCAGTAAGTCTATTAAGCATATTGTTTTAAAGTAAAAACACACTTTGGTTTTTGGACAACCGCGACAATAGTCGTTAAGTAAGATGTGACTGGATTAATTACTCTGATAGTCATGTAATCGTGGCGTTGTTTCTATTTTGGAATGGAAGGCTCTGTGAAACTTGGAGTCGTGTTTGTTTGGGGGCCAGAAGTTAATTCCTATTATAGATTTTTAGAACAAACTTCAGTAGAACACATGAAAGAGTAAGTTAAGGCTTCCTACTGGAGATGAACTAATTGGCAAGATGAAAAAAAAAAAAAAGTCTAAGAATATTATGACTTGCATGATCTATTTGCCCTACTCGATAATCCAAGTATCAATTAATTATTATATTAATTGCATCTATGTAGTGCTTATAAAGAAAAATCTCAAAGAATGGCCGATAGGACCATATCAATAAAAAGCTTTAAGAGCTTGGTTAATTAAACAAGAAAAAGAAGATTTCATAATAACATTATCACTCCAAAGCATATTGGAAAGATCACAAGTCTTAGTAAATTATAATTCTCTCTATATTTATTTATAGGAAATATCAAGATAAAAGGAACATTAATCAGCCCCAGACTTCTTAAATGTCAACAACACAAGCATATAGTTTGCCAAGTAAGATACAATGTTCCTTTTATAAAAATCCCCAAATCACACCTAGCATTGTCTTTTAAATTCATATGTGTATCCGTCTAAACCCCTTCAGCGGCCTCTCTACTCAAAAAGGAGAAGAAAGTAAATAAACTTACCTTCCATAAAGCTAAGGTCAAAATAGCCAGAACCAATAATCCAAGAAGTATTGCTAGTATTATTACCCATAATGGGATTGAGAAGGAGACGTTTGGGGTTGCCCAAATAACTGATGTCTTAATCTGAAATGGAAAAAAAAAAAAAGCAAATGAGCTCTCATTTAAAAACTATTTGGTGAAATAAAGCAGTAGTTGCCAATAGAATATTGAAGTAGTTCTGAAAGAATCCATATAATAATTAAAATCATCCTAGGGGAAATTGAAGGGGTCATAGCACTTAAACATGGAATCTTAAAAACTAGTTAGCACATTCCCCAGGTCTCCCAGCTTGGGCAAAAATCTAATTACAGACACTTTGTGAGTGTTCGTCTTAAAATAGCACCGAAACAAGGTGGACCAAGAACGGACGAGGTAGAAAGAAATGACCTTAAATTGGGCTGGACCTCTTTTGTCAACGATGGCTAAAAGTAGACCCTACAAAAGGTCAAGTCTGTCCATTCATGTTTCTCTATTGAACTGAGCTAACTTTATTGAGAGGTGAGCTTATGAACAACCATGGATTGTTAGATGGGCAAGAAAATTAGAAATCACTTCATTCAATCCCCCCATCTTGCAGATGAGAACACTGAGTCCTAAAGGGGCTGAGTGATTCACATAACTTAGTGAGTCAGTGTCAGCGCCTCTATACCCCTAGGTTCTGTGCTCCATCAGTGAGGGAGGGCCCCAGAATGTGGGGCTAGCCATCTCGCCTTTTATGGAAGTAACTACAGCAACTGAAATGAACACTACCTGTCCTGATGCTTTGGAGCTGCCTTCAATTCTAAATCCAATTTTCAGATGCAATTGGAACTCATTTCATTCTCCACTGTTGCAAGTGAACTTGGAGGAGAATGAAACCTTTCCAGCAGGACTGCAGACTCAGTGTCTGTGAACCACCTTGCCCCCCACATGCTCATGGGCTGGGGGCCTGTGCCCCAGGAGACCCAGGCAGCAAAGAAGCCACAGACCCCCCAACATAACCAAGGAGAGATCCAGCCATGCTGCTAACAGCTTTTGTCAAGGAAAAGAGAAAGGAACATCTCTTTGGAGCCAAAATGTTCCTCGCCAGGGCAGGCCTACCTGGCTATAGACAGAAGTAAGCATTGCCTCAGTGGAACTGGTTGAAATGGTCCTTGTTTTAACTGTGTTGGTTAGAAAGAACATGAGTCCAGTCCTGACACATGCCCGAGAACCCTCGTCCCCAATTCTCCAACCCACCAATCAGGAGAGGATGAAACGAGGAAGGCTGGAGGCTCTCCAGCTTTCCTGGCTGGAAAGACACGGATGTGTTCATAGCCGGCACTCTAGTATCGGGCTCCGACTCTGCTCATTCCTTCGCTTCTGCCTTCCTCACTAGATCTGAACATCCTGTCTCTGCTCTTCTCAGCTCGTCAGGGTTTTATTGCTCCTTTCATCTTGGTGCATTTCCTCTACGCAGCGAATATACTGATGACTTAATTCATTTGGTTTTCCAGATCCAGATATCATTATGTATATTTAGACCAAACAACAGAAGCAACAGTTAGCTGTCAGACTGCTAGTCATTCCACATGGACACCAGTGCCAAGGACTGGATACGTGCCCTCGGTGGCTGCAACCCACTCACTCTTAAACTTCCTTCCTTACCTCTCCTTGCCAGTACTGTCCCTATTTCATCCAGCACATCATCAGCAGGAAGTGCAATGCTCTTCCTATATGCAGTGACTATACTGATGACTTCATTCATTTGGCATTAATAGTGCCACCATGGCATTACGGTCACCTGGCTTGCCACCGTTTAAGGACAGGACACATGGTACATATATGGAAGAAATGCATTGAAAGGATTCAAACAGTCACAACGCCACCCATATTCTGCAGCCCAAGTAATTTATTTAAAAACTATCCTTTCATGTATTGTACATGAGCAAGTCAGGGACTAGATCACATCTTAATTCTCTGTATATCTCCTTCTTTTAGTGAATTCTCTCTGATGACATACACGAAATCAGTGTACAGTCTTCGCATTTTAAGGTGTTTGGATAAAGGTCATGAACAGATATTTTAAAATGACCCTAATATTACTGCATGCAGAATGACACAGTTTTGGCAATGAGGATTTCAGAATTTTGGAACTGAAAGGGGTGGCAGTGGTCACAAACTCACAGGCCAGTTACAGTGCCCCAGGAGAGAGAAAATCTGGAATCATATAAAATTCTGGGATTTCTTGTGTTTTTCCCCCTAAGCTTTAAGTCCACTAAGAGAACAGTTTCAGTCTATGCTTTGTGCATGTCTTAGAGATCGCCAGTATTTACTAATATGTAATTTACGGTAAGACAGGAAACAATGCTTCTCAGTTTTCCCTCTCCTGATTTATTTAATTAATATCTTAAGCCACCTCCTGCTGTTTCATGTGAAACACAGGAAATGGTTTTAGTTTTGTAAGTAAAAAAACATCCCCAAAAGCTAAAGGAGTTGAATAAGGGCCATAGGCTGTTCAAATTGTTAGTTTAATGAAAAGACATGGGATGGAATGAGAGAACAGCCATGACTACTTTGCTGGATTCCTCTGCCACTTGGCTATTGCAGGTTTTGATGTATTGTCTTTAAAACTGGTCTATCTGTAGAAGGGAGCAGGGGAGGTCATTTACAAAGAGCTAATAATGATACCTAAAAGCTATTTTTTTTGCAGCAGCAGCAGGAATGGAAAAGTAGAAATAAAACATGAAACTGAACAGGCGAGGCTTACCAGTCTCTCCTGAAGCAGAAAACAGCTTTATAAAAGTAATTTCAAAATCTACTGGTTTTTCGTTTGTATTTGTTTCCCAAGATTTCGACAGCGGTGTCCGAAGCAAGTCTGAGAGTGGATGGCTGCTGCTGCCCTCTTCAGTTCCTCAGTTCTGACACGCTCATCACCATAATAACCATGGGCAGTCGGCGTCCAGTCCGCGTTGCGTTTATTTAAAAAATACCACTTCCTACCCTTTCTCTGAATCCTTTAAATGTTAGAATTACTCATGTCGTATATATTTTCTGTGTCGTCATATGTAATTAACTAAGAAGACAGGACATAAAGAGTTTCAAAGAAACCAAACTCAGTGATTTCCCCGCCGAGCCTACATTCAGCTCTCCTTGTTGGCTGCCCTTGGGGCATCCAGGTGGCACCAAGGCTGCCCAGCCTTCTCCATATAAATGGACGCAGCTTCAGAGGACTTCCTACTCCCCTGCTGTTTCCCTAAACTCACCCAGGCCTTCTGCTGCACAGTCAAGAAGTCGCTACACTACGGACAGTAGAAATACAGAAAACCAACAGCCATTCCCCAGAGTATTTCCCCATATTTCCAACGAGACAAGCTAGATGACCAATGCTCGAAGGAGGTGGACGAAGAGTCAGATGAAAGCGTCGTTGGAAGAGTCTCAGAAAGAGAAGCCTTTCTGAGAACACGTGGATGCGGGAGTCATGTGACATAGTCACGTCTGTAAATGGCAGTGGGGCATTTCAGCTGCCGGTGGAAATAGGTAAAGCAAAGCTTTTCCTGAAGCTCAGTTCTCTGTATAAACTGGAAACTTGAACTGCAAGGCAAGCTTAAGAGGAAAAGACTTAACAGATCACTTTTATAGGACCAAAATTTATTTAAATTCGAATTAGTGCTGTGGAAATTGTAGAATGGTTTTGGGAAAGCTTGGCTAAGAAATAAAATATGGGAAAATACCCCAAATTTGTGACTTCTAATACTTATGTTTTTCTTGCTGCTCTTTTGGACAAGCCCACCCAAAGCTTACATTACGCATTGGATAATAAAGAATGAGAAAAAGAGGTCTTAATTTTTAGAGTTTCTGATGACTAATCACTGATTTAAAGTAAGAATTTTTTATTCATTTCAAATAAGATTTATTAAATATCCCATGTTCTCTGAAGCCCTGTAGGTATTCTCATCAGCTGCCAGCTGGAACATTCTATAA
>NW_011889140.1:257640-272745 GCF_000151845.1 Pteropus vampyrus
ACCCAAAGCTTACATTACGCATTGGATAATAAAGAATGAGAAAAAGAGGTCTTAATTTTTAGAGTTTCTGATGACTAATCACTGATTTAAAGTAAGAATTTTTTATTCATTTCAAATAAGATTTATTAAATATCCCATGTTCTCTGAAGCCCTGTAGGTATTCTCATCAGCTGCCAGCTGGAACATTCTATAATCCTGCTCTAGATCAGTACTGTCCAATAGAAATATAATGCAAGCTACACATGTAATTTAAAATGTTCTACTTGCCACATTCTAAAAGAAAGATGGAGCATAAATTTTAATAATATATTTTATTTAACCCTAAATGTCAAAACTACTATTAGTTCAACATGTAATTAATATAAAACTATTCATAATATTTTACATTCTTTTTTTTAACTACGTCTTCAAAATCCAGTGTATATTGTTACATTTGTAGCACATAACAATTGCTAAAATTTCAAGGTTAAAGTGAAATATAGTCTTACCAAAAAAATGACACTGTGTTTAATGGAAAAAAATATTTTATACGGCTAGAGTTTTAAGTTTATATTTAAATGAGTTAAAATGAAATAAAATTACTAGTTCAGGTCTTCAGTCACACTAGTCACATGTCAGGTACTCACTAGCAATGTGTAGCTAGTAGCTACCATACTGGACTGCATAGCTCTAGAACATTCTGTATAATCTCACACAATTATGTGATTAACCGAATTGCCCGTGTCCCTCTTTATAAGATTCTTTCCCCAAGAAGTGGGTCCCGAGGCAGAAGATGGGGTATATTTAGTACTAAGGGTTTACCTTAAGAACACGGGCTTGTAATTACAGATTTCAACTGCTTTAAAAAAGAAGGGTAATATTGAGTGACTAAGGTCCTTAAAATTTAGGGAGAAAAATTCTATTGCATGGCAACTAATCAACAAACTGTTTAAATTCATTTTTATGTATCAGGAACCTGTAACTATTTAAGGAAAGAGTATAAATTTTTAACAGTTCACTTATTATAATTATCAGCAATTTTAGGAAGTGGGATCCATAAATTGTAAGTGGTTTACCATCATCTTAAAGAGATGTTAAGAAGAGAACATTAATTCTTAGTTTTATCATGTCATAAATCTTGTTCTTTATTATGGTTGAAAAACCATAAATAAATCTTTAATATGCCTACATTTTCTTATTGACATTTATGATATGCTTTTGTATATTTTGACAAAATACCAAGGTAGAACGAAAAAGCTCCCTTGAATTTGCAACTATAATTAATCTTGACATCTGTATTCATGTATCACAAAATCTTGTGTAAACATACTTCAGTGAGGTCACAAGAATGTTTTAAATAAATGTATCAAGACGCCCTACCTACAGTGCCATTTAGAACAAAATGGTAACATAAGGTGGACCAGCTGAATGTACATTTTAACAACATTTAAATAGCCCTTATGAGATATAAATTCAAACTCTAAACAATTATTTAATATAAGAATTCCATTTTAACTTGATGGAGTTTTGCTAACAATTTTGAAAATCGAATGGATTCAGTTTGTGGGTGAATTTTTAAATAAGGATTTTCACGCCATTTTATAATAGCCACCTTTGGAATTATACTAGACAATAATACTCTCTTCTAGATGTAAATTTTGGAATTCAGCTTTCGTCACAGCACAAAAATGTCAAAGTTAATTGGTAAGCAAAAAAAAGTAATAACAAAAATATAACAGTAATTTTTTCCAGTTGAACTGTAGTGAATCAGTGTTCAATCATGTCCCTCAGCTTCGCGCAAACTTTCCTTCACCTCTGAACATGACAAGGGTCACGTCACGTGAGGAGTTCATTTTTTACCAACATAGACACTATACAAGAAGCAGATGGGGATCTCTCTTTCATCAACAGGTAAAGTGCATAGAGGCCTCAAGAAATGCTTGAATCATGAGCATGTTGAAAGAGAGTGTAAACAAATGAATCACCCCACACGAGGGCCTAGGATTACCAAAGAAGGAACTGAGAGATTTATTTTCCCAGTGGCAGAGTCATGGGTTGGAGCTCTGATATTTTCCCAACCACCAATTCCAACGAAGTCTGTCTACAACCTTAAAGCAATTATTATCTCCCACTGGGCTCTTTTCAAGATAAGAATGACAAGACTTTTGAGAACTTGGTATAAAAAACATCTGCCAGCTCCAAGCACCTTTCTCTCAAACTAAGCCACAGAAAGACCGTTTTCCTGTAATCCAAAGCTAACTCTGCACTGGCAAGAGTCTCCTGCAGGCAGGTACTGGGAGACCTGGAAGCAGCACCTTTGTTCCGGAATGTTTTTTTCCAATTATAAATAAGTCCTCACTTAACATCTAGGTTCTGCAACTTGAAGCCAACGGACCTATATAACAAAACCAGTTTTACTGTAGGCTAACGATGTCAATAAGAGTTAATTTCCTAAGGCATCTCATCAACATTATAATGAAAGGAAGGCTGAACCTTTCCGTAAATGGTGTAAATGGCGTGGTAAATCATCTACATCCCATAACAAGACAGTTTAAAACAATGGGTGGTGGGGGTGGGGGATCATGTGTCTGATTAGTTTGTGGATCTTCTGAGATGGGTTGAGAACAGCAGGCTGTCTGTCACCTGTGGCCCGCACAGAAAGATGCAATACTGTTGATAGAATCGATGGTAACATGTGTTTCTCTTAGTGAACACATGCTCACAGACAACAAAAGGGCCCAGATTTATCTCCCTTAGAGCTACAAGCCTTTGAACCTCTCTGGACGAATACTCAATATTAAAAACCGAAAGCCTCTCTTTTCTAGGTTGAACATAAATCCAAACTACAGCAGACATCTCGTGAGAGAGAGAGATGGGCTAAATGAAGGAAGATGTGGTAGTGTTTGTTTTAAAATGCCACCGAAGTTTACTGATATAAAGTTTGACTGTGCGAATCTGTTGACATTCCCGATATGGGCAGGGTCACCATTATCGAGACTTGAGACTTACTTTGTTCCAGGTACAATGCTAGGGCTTTCTACACATAATTTTATTAATCATTTCAGTAATTCTTTCAGGCGAATATGGCAACAGCCTCAGCAAAGTAGAGTGATTTCCTGAAGCTTTCCTAATTAGAACAGGGTGAAGCCGGATAAAGCTGAGGAGAATCTATTTTGAAACTGGATCTTCCTCTATGCAGCCTGCCTGTGCTAGAGGTTCTCAGTCCAAGTTTCATTGCAGAATTATCATATGTAGATCTTTCAAAGCCCAGTGTCAAAGCCCCCACCTCAGACCTACTTAATCCTGAGGTCAGAGTGAAGATTTAGCCTGTATATGTCTTTAAAGTTTCATGAGTGGTGATTCTTTTGCATATTTAAGGTTGAGAATCACTAACCAATGGATTAATTTAATTTAAGGAACTAAAAGTAGATTAGGCTAGAAAGATTAAATATCGCAATTACATTTGAAGACCTGGGCAATTTATATACCATCCAAAGTAGTGCTTCTCAAACTTTCTGAGAACGCGATGCCCTGATGCTTTTGAAAAAAAAAAAAACAGGTCTGGAGCGAGGCCTGTTTCTGAATTTCTAACAGTTTCCTAGGTGACGTTGATGTGGCTGGTCTGCAAGCTACACTTTGAGTCACAAAGACCTGGGGACCAGAGCTCAAGTGGGGGTCGTGAATACCTATGGAACGACCAACAGATGAAGGTTTAAATCTTAATATTGCTTCCTAGGGTCTCGGTTGTGATCATTTTCACTGTAAAGGCAGAGTTTTGGTGACTGTCTGCTCAGCCCCTCCCACCCACTCCCCCCTTTTCTCTGCATGGCCTTGTCAGGTTGCTGAGAATATCGGCAGTTGTGCTGTGACAGATATTTTGGTATCAGTCATGTTTGATAGCCTCGATTTAAAAAAAAAACAAAAACATTTCATTCAAACGAAGCTCAGAGTATACTTCCCCCCACCCCCAGGTTAAAAAAAAAAAACAATTATTGCTCTTTACATAGAAAGGAAAGATTACTGTCCAAAGTTGTGCAACTGGTCCCTGGCAACTGTCCCTAAGGAAGAAATTATTTTTTTCTCTACTTACTCACATTAAAATTAAACAATCAGTATGATTTCATTATAATGATCATTGCTATCTGGACTTCTCTGAAACAAAATGGCTAGTTTAAAAATTACATTGGTCCTGCCTTGTGATTCTTTTTGGAGGGGTAGAAATTTATACTGAAAGTTTAAAAATTCGATCAAATGACACTAAGAAATTTCCACACTGAAATAAGAAAACGATGATTGGAAGAGGAAATCAAGTCAGTGTAATAAGAACTTAAACCTAACACAAGCTGAACAGTGATTTGAAAAATAATTATTTTAGTGAAATTATTGGTGCCTGTATATTTTTAAGATACTCACTGCTATGCTTCCTTCTGGGAGTTTTTCTGGCTGATCTTTATAAGGCATCTTCTTAACTTCAAAGGACACCAGGGATGCCAGAGAATAGGGATCATTTTTTCTCTGAAATTAAAAATACTTATATGAATATATTCTATATAAAGCTTTTAAAAGTTATAATGGAAGCCACCCAATTGTTTTCAGTATTTTTCATTTCCAAAGCAAAATTTCCTCCTTCCTTCCTTTTTCTCTTTTATTTTCCCCATCCATCCATTTATCCATCCATTATCCATTTTCCATCCACCAATCATCCATCCATCTATCCATCATCCATCCATCCATTCACTCATTCATCCACTGTCCATCCATCATCTTTCCAGACATTTATCCATCATCCAGTCATCATCTATCCATCATCCATCCAAACATCCATCCAACCAACCATTCATCCTCTTCCTATTTCTAAGGAGAATTTGTCTTATTAACAAAAGACTTGCTGTAATAAACTTAAAATGAAAACCAGCAAATCAGAATCCCCAAAAGGAATAAGCACAAGGATTAATATAGTTGCTGCTAGGGAAAAGCAAAAGGGAGACCTAGTATTCTAGGTCTGGTATTCTCCAAAACCAAAAGGCTACAAAATCCTTGTTATCTTATAGAGGGAAATATTTTAGGAGTGAGACTGGTACTAATTTATAAAGGAATTTATCACATATCTTACTTATATGGATGACCCAGAGCAGAGTTCTCAGTCTTGGCACTATCATGATTTGGGGTTGGATGAGGGACTGTCTTGTGCAACGTAAGAAGTTGAGCAAGATCCCTGGCCTCTATCCACTAGATGCCAGTATGACATCTCCCCCGCCATGACATCTACCCTAGTCACGACAGCCAAAGATGTCTCTAATTATTACTAGTGTCCTTTTAGGTAGCAAAATCTCCCTTTAAGAACCACACCCCTAGAGCTATACAGTGTTTTTCATAGAACTTTCGGCAAAAGTTCTTTTTATTTAATTGGCTCTCATATTAACTATTGATTAAAGTCAAAGGGAAATATTTAAGTCAAGAAAAGCCATTTTGAGAACTGAAGCTTCTGTGGTTATCCTCTGTTTAACTTGAGATAAAAATTACATCTATCCACTGGTGAGCTGTAGCCGGCTCATAATGGCTCCTGAGAAATTGTTAAAGTTTCAGAAATTTTGAGTAGCAGCTGTTAAACGGAGCCATTATTAAAATTTAAATTATATATATGTAAACTTCAGTAGATTATTTTTTAAAAGGTAATCACTCAAAACTCAATACCTACTAATTATTTTGTTGCATTTGACTATAATCTATTCTCTTGACATTATTTATATCTATCGTACCTGTAAGTGGAAGCACTACTTAGGATGAACTACAGTGCATTTCTTTCTAACTCCACATGCTGCAACACCATGTTGGCAGCTTGACATTGGCCATGGGGGTGGGGGTGGGGCGGGGCATAACATTTACACCATGGGAATCAGCAAACATGCTAGATATCAGAGCTTTGATTCCTCCCAGAGAGCAGTTCATTAAACATTTACCAGCACTTCACCATCTGAAACCCAATGTTGGGTTTCTTGAGACCAGTCCTATAGTTTGAATCGTAACAATTTTGTTTAAGTTTTTTGTACCAAGTTCCCACCCCCCCAACCCCCCCCCAAGGGTGAATTTTTTTCCTTTCTCTCTCTCTTCAATAAACCCCATTTCCTCTACATGATAAGGACAGGCCAGAGTATGCAAAACTTTTATATCCTTAAAGGCACTATATCTTTGGCTTCTTCTTTTTTTCTTCTCCGACATTCCAGGATAAGCAATTCTATTTATTTGGAAAAATTCTTTTGGTTGTTATTCTTCTGATGGTCTCTAGTCTCCTGTTTTCATTTTAACTTAGAGCTGGAAAATTTTTTGTTGTTTGTGTGAGAAGTGTTTTTTAAAATGTAAAAATCTTTGTTCACAAAATCTTGTGTGTACTTTGGTGATTTAAATCTACTTTCCTTACCATCCTGGTTGGTAGACATTGAAGAAACATGACAAATTCCGGGAATGAGGTTCTATGCCTAAGGGTTATAACTACGTACTCAAATACATGTCCATGCTCTCAAACGTCCAATGAACCATTTCTTTAGTCTCCAAGTTCAATAAAAAAACTGATAGAAAATAATTTTCTTGCTCTTGAGGTCATGTCTTTGGGAAACAAATCACAGGAGAACTCCATCTCTGCGATGACTCTAGATGGAAAGTTTTTGTACTACGTGATTCTGCATTTGTGAACATGAAAGTTTCTTAATGAATAAGAAATGAGATTCGATCCATAGAATGTGGAGAAACACGTTTCTCTGACTTTCTTTCACCTCCTTCCTTTGCCCACCCTGCTCTTGGCCATAGTTTGATTCCTCTTCACATTTTCATTCATCATCCAGTTTTACTGTCACTTCCTGTGGTTCACAAACCACCTGAGCTTCAGAAACACCCAGGATCACACTCAGATTCTGATTCCGAGCTCTGAGATGAGACGACATTCGTCGTATAGTGTTTGGAATTTTCACATTGTTGTTTAACTTTTTATTTTTCTCTGTTGGTTTTCTCCCTGACAAGACTACACGAAAACAGAAGGCATGTAGCATGAATTGTTAGGCTTTATCTTCCAGAGCACCTAGAACAGCAGACACAGGACGGCTTCATCGCTCCTGGGTGACTGAGCGTATGGGTGGACAGCAAATGACCACATTAGATGGTTTGGTTATTCTATGACCCTCCCACTCCACGTAACACCCATTCGATAGCACTTTTAAAAAGATTTCCTGCTTTTAGTTATTAAATTGGACACCTTGTCCTATCAGTTACAATAGGAAGTTTGGGATGCTGTAAAAGAAGGTAGTGATATTAAATGAGGGCTGCAGTCATGATAAAGGCTAGTGCCATGCTCTTGGCTCTGTTATCTGCTTCTGCTTTGCAAACTGATACAGTCTGGGGCCTGAACAAATTAGGTGGTAGGCAAAGAGCCGAGGAACAATATAACACATAGATCGATTTGATCTTTATTTTATTTTATTCCCCAAAACCAAGGTGTCTTCCACCCTTTACAGTAGGAAAATTTTTTTTTTTCATGTTTCTAAGTTGCTATGCAGCTCCAAGGAATAAGAAATATGAGCTATTAGCGATAATCAGCTGGGTCGGCATCAAAGAAAGATACACTCGTCCTTGACTATAGGTCAAAGGCATGGCAAGGTTAAGGAATTCGTGACAAACAATTATGAGCAGAATTGTATCATCGATTCCACGCTGAAAGTTGGATGCTTTCAGCCATGCTCCTTACATAACAACTATGTTATGCTTATGGTAAGAAATCTTTCCCATTGAGCAGTCTCCTCATGTGATAGCAGTCGATGCCATATTGTAGGAAATTTAGAATTGAAAAAGCAGCTGGAGCTAATATCCTTCGGCAATATCTTGGACCTTCAACCAGACCCAGCTAGCTATTGATCCTCAGAAAACGTCCCATTCTTTTGTCATTGCCGCATCATTGAAACTGTGGTTTGCAGCCCACCGGCTGCCTCTGTCATGTGCTTTTGCACAAGGATGGCATGGTCCTCATAAAAGTTACAGAGCTGGTAACAAATGGAGTGGAGAGGGATGCTTTTGAGTGGATTAAATACCTGGTGTGCTGGTAACGTCATGAGTTCTCTTACTCCTACCTTCCCTCGGCTTAATTCCTTCTCGAGAACTATTTTAAAGCATATATCTATTTTATGTAGCCCATGTTTTAATACTTGACATTTACAAGAAGCATTTACCTTGTGAGATGACAAAACCTAAGCAATTACAGGTAAAACTTTAAGCTGTAAAGGAGGATGCTGTTTCATGCAACAATCACAGAACAGAGAGCATTTAAGATTAACTTAAACAAAATCTTTTCACATGCATGTTCAGCATATGGACAGAAACAAACATAATGCTGCAAATAATGTCATCTAAGAACTGTAAACTTTCTGTCTTGGGTTAGGAAGGCAGAAAATGTTTACCCCCTGTGGGTTGCATGACGAAACTATCAAAACCCTCCAATATATAGTACAGTATAGTATAGTATAGTATAGTGTGTGTGTGTGTGTGTGTGTGTGTGTGTGTGTGAGAGAGAGAGAGACAGAGACAGAGACAGAGAGACAGAGAGACAGAGAGAGACAGAGAGACAGAGAGACAGAGAGAAGAATGGTGGCAGCTAGGGGCTCTGGGATGGGGGTAATGGGGAGATGTTGATGTTGGTCAAAGGGTACAAACTTCCAGCTATATGATGAGTACATACTGAGGAGGATCTAATATGTGGCATGGTAGTTACAGTTAACAATACTGCATTGTATGCTTGAAGGTTGTTAAGAGAGATCTTAAAACTTATCACTATACCGGCACAAAAACATAATATGCAAGGGGATGGAGGTGTTGGCTACTCTTACCGTGGTAATCGTTTTGCAATATGTATGTGAATCAAATCATCGCGTCATACACCTTAAACTTACATACGTTATACGTCAATAATATTTCAGTAAAGCTAAAAAAAATCGTCTTCACCTGATGGGAAAGCAGATCAGCTAATTTCGGCTCAACTCCACAGAAATTTCTTTTAAAATTTTTAAAATTTAAAAACAATGTTTAAATTTAAAATATTTTTTAAATAAAAAAAATTCCTTTTTAGTCAATCTAAAAAAATTTCAAAGTAAAATAATAGAAATTTTGTTTTAATTTAAAAATCGTTACAAGGAAAATCTCCCCAGGGAGCTTTTGAGAAGAGGTTCCTCGTGAGTGGCATGTATGTGCTTCCGGTGTTTTGTTTGTTTGTATTACCTGGAGAAATGTCTTGGCCCATAACCGAGATCTGACTTTCAAGACTGCACTTTCTCCTCCTTCTAGCCGCCCCACCACGCAGGAGATCCGCAGGCACTCGATATTGGTACAATTCTGCAAGAAACAAAGCAGCGATGGCCAATCAGTGACTTTAAATTGTGGTGGAGCGTCAACCTTGAACTCGGCTTATCTATGTCTTATTTCCTCAGGAGTCATTGCCTAATCCGCAAATGAAGAACAACTACATTAAAGCAGCCAAGAATAAAAACACAGTTTGGTGGTGATGATGCATCAACGTCAGCGGTAAATGCAGAGGATAAGATGGAACAGAACGGCAACAAAATTTAAGCTCTTTTCTAAGGACTTAAAACAATCCTCCTGCGGCAGCAATAGAATTGTTCTGTTTCATTTTCTCTAAACTCAGGACGACATGGCCTATAGATATGCACAACATCGGACCCCGGACTAAGCAAAGCCCTGAAAAGGCTTTCGAAAGGAAGGTCCTAGAGTCTTTATTATCTAAAAGATCCAAAGCTATTAACCCATTGACAAGTATTTCTTCCATAACCTTCTCTTCTCTGTCTATTTGTGTTAAGGACTTCAGATTTTTTTTCAGAAGGCACTGGGAAGCCGCGAAGCTTTTTTAGCAAGGAATATGGTCACGTCTGTATTTCGGGGGACAGGCGGTACGTGAGCGAAGACTGCAAGGAGGGGAGTGGGAGGCAAGGAGGATGGTAAACACTTGTTGCAAAAGTCCAAGTGAGAAAAGATGAGGCCTCGGACTGGAACGGAGGGAGGGAGATGCACTTTATAGCAGTTTTGGAAGTAGAATAGATACGTGGTGACTAATCGAAGCATAGGTAAACATGAAGGGTCCCCCCTCCCAACCCCGGATGGCATGAACTGCAGAAATTTGGAAGCACAAGATCCCAAACACCTCCGTCCCCAACTCGAGTAGAACACAAGCAGCCCAGGCTCCTGTATTTGGGAACATCACGAAGAAATCTAACCCAGCTGGAATTTATCAGAGACTCACGACTGATCGATTGCTCGGTTTTTAGAGAATTCTGAGGTTTTCAAAAAAGGTGTTCATGGCAACATGTTCCTTGGATTACTCTGCAGTTTGTCAATTTCATTAAAATGAAATGTCTCAGTCAACTACTTCACGTTATTTCCAAGAAACTGATTCTTATCGAACATGTACAGGTTAGTTCCTAGTGCCTGAGACATGAAAACTAAAGCACGGACCACACGATTCACATCAGTGAGGGAGTATAATTGGAGAAGTATCATCCTATACATGAGCACATGGAAAATGAATGGGATGTTTCCATTTATTTCCACACTGGGGTCCACTCAGAAAATACGCATGTCATCATGATGAATACTCTCCAGGAACATGTGTTTCTTACATTAAAAGTTACCCATTATAAGTTGGGCAAACCTAGAAACTAGTTTAAACACAGCCTAGCAGATAAAACTCTCAGAATATCCTGCTTTGTGACCAGGAAGTAAGTTAGACTAATCGAAGGCTGGGATGAAGGAGAGGGATGGGTGGAGGGAGCTGTCTTGGCTTGGAGAACTAGGTGGATGGGTCCTGGCATTACTGAGACTGGGAATTCTAGAGAAGCAGCTTATTCTGGGGGTTGTGGAGACAGAGTTTTGGACATGTGGGGCCAGGGTGTCTATCAGACATCTAGAAGAACATATACAGTGAGCCCTTCAAGTCTCAAATACAATAAAGAGGTGCCAAGATGGCAGGAAGCACCTAGGAAAGACTGCAGTTATAATCATGCAAGAAATTTCCCTGAAAGAGCAAAGCCAATGGGAGAGGAGATGAGGGGGCTGGGGATGGAGTCCTGAGGTCCAGGACCATTGAAGGATGAGTGGGAGAGAAGTCCATGAAAAACTCAAAGGGGCAAGTTAAAAGGTAGAGAGAGAACCGGAGGAGAATGTGCTGGGGGAAGCCAAGGGAGCTGGTGGTTTCCGGAAGTGGTCAAGCGTATCCAGTGCTGAAAGGATAAGGCTTCTGTAAACCGAGCAAGGACAGATGAGAAAAGCAAGGACGGTCTTATAGACAGGGAGAAATTATATTTCAGTGTGACAGATACAGATTTTTCCTATGCAAACTGGAAATCATGATCCCAACACAGGATGTTGGCATTTTGTACTTTCAAATTCCTAATCAGAAATGGGATCCAGTAAGTTGCTTTTAACTAAACAAAAACTGTGGGAGGTCTTATTTAGCTTTTGATTTTAGAATAAACTTTGCATAATCACTTTCTATCCAGAATTATTTTGGCCCAAGGACATGGGGAGGTGTATCATTTGCAAGTTTTCAACCAATAAGCGAGAAAGGGAATAAAACATGAGTTAACAAAATCAGAAATAGAAATCGAGGATCGCCTTGCTCTCATCTGCAAGTAATTAGTTTTCTTGATTTCAGAGGTTAGAAATCATCTGGCATTAAAAATCTTTAATGAGAAAAAAACAAAAGTGAAAAAAATCTTTGTATAACACAGGATCATATAATTTACAAAAGAGTGTTACTTATTGATGTCCACTGCCTTTTGTACTCATGAGACATATGCTGAAGTGGAAATTGAAAAATACAGTTGAATCTTGATTTTCCAAATTGTTAGTCTCCATGGGTTTGGACACTAGGTCTCCAGTCAGCTTTCCCATTGGTTCTGCATATTAGAATTCTATAGATATCAATCATTTTCTTTTTAAAAAAATTTATTCAAAAATTTTTAATAAGGTATAACTGACATAACATTATATTAGTTTCAGATGTACAGTATAATGATTTGATATTTGCATATACTGCAAAATGATCACCACAATAAGTCTAGTTAACATCTGCTGCCACATATAGTTACATACTTTTTTTTCCTTGTGATGAAACTTTTAAGATTTACTTGCTTAGCAACTTTCAAATACAGAATACAATGTTATTAACTATAGTCTCCATGCTGCACATAACACCCCTAGGACTTAAATCATTGTTTTTCTCTTCTTTTGTTCTTTCTGGAAGCTTTTTAAAAATGATAACATGCAGAATTTTATAAATTTATCCTAAACTCAGTAGTGTATCGATTCCCTACCCTTACATTTTTAAAAAATGTGACAGTATCATCAAATCATAACCTGCCGACTTCCATCGAAGTCGCCATGTAATTTCAGGTAGTTCTATTATAATAAATGCTTCTCTCAAGTTTAGCTGATTAAGTTAGACTTGCTTGTACTTTTCTGTCCATTTCCACATTCGAAACCTTTTATACTGTCAAGATGAAATATAAATTGAATGTCAGAGCATTTTCAAGACACATGTTAAAAAAAAAAAACTATTCTAACCCTCTCTTAAATTTGTTGCAGCAACAATGGTTAATATTTTAACCCTTTTTAAGTGTAGTGTGCTCTGGTTTTAACATTCACACTGAAACGAAGGGGCGGAGAGAGAACACTCACTCGGGAATGCTGTCCACGGTTTTGCAAAGTGCTTACTCAGCTCAGGCTAGATCTGCCACAATCCACAACGCGAAGACTCCAGTTTGGGCCCAGGAAACCCAGCCCCACCATTTTCATCTCTGCCAGACATGCAGAGGATGCTGAGATTCAGGGACAGGTGTAACGAGGACCCATCACATGGGCGTTGTGTCTCCAGGCTCACCTCAAACTTGCACCCTAGTCTCTGGGGATGGGCTAACGTTTTTGAGATGCATTCACCATCACACTTTATGTTTTCCTCATTACTTCTCCAGTGTGGCCTCTGCAGCAGGTTTAGAAGGGTGAAAACATTACGCTGCAAATACTCACTAGTTCCTATGGAAAAGTCACGTTCACGTCTCACACTATGCACTGCCAAGAAGTGTCAGGCATTATCTGAGCATTGAAGGAGAGTGTTAAACAGTACTCGAAGCTAAAACCGTCTGCATGTGGCAGCTCTGTGGCAGCATCTTTCTCCTGCACTCTGAGATGACTCACCAGGATTTTCATGGGGCTCTGTCTGTGGGGCTCCAGCACGGGCACGTCTCTCTTCCTAATGAGATGAGGGATGGTCGAGTTTCGTAGAAAGGCACTCAGCTCAGGCGTGTCCACTGGGGGCGCCGCAGGCTGTGGACAGAAAGCAAGAGATATCACACACAATCACATTGACTCTCATCAGCCTTGGACTTCTTTCCTCAGCCGAATATGATCTGCGTGAGAATTCGGACACGTTTTGATTTACCGGCAATTTGCTCAACCGCGAAACGAACAATTTCTAAAAGGAACCACCTTTCCTTCTCCAAGCACAGGAATTCATGAGGCGTGAGGAATGCTCCTGGAATGTTTCTCTCGTCAGGATGAGATTTCAAGCAGAAGCGATTTCCCGGTAAAGATGGAAAGCGTGGAGTGACTTTCCAGGCATTATTCTCTCGGGGTTGGTTAAACGGAGGAACTTTTTGTGTGAGGAGATGGATGCTGAGGTGGCAGGAATGTGAGGCATTGGCCACGGTGTGGTCCAGGACCCGGTTTTGGCACATCTGAGTCCCGCACTCCTGTATTTGTAAGATGTGCTCCCTCAGGCAAGAACCCCATTTTAATGAAAACGACTTTTCCAAAGCATGCCACATGAATACTGTGCTCTAATGGAGCTGATTTTCAGTCCCAATTTGGTTTTGCAAGTATTCTAGAATTTATGATTTTATCTCAGGCTGCAGGCTGGGTACAGCTAATGGCTGAACACATATTTTAAGAGTCCCAATAAATCACACATAATATGCTATTAATATTCTTTATTTTCCCCCCGCCCCATGACAAGTACATCTTCTTTTATATAGTCTTTCTTTGTCATCGCAGGAGCAATAATTGTAGGCTCATCTCTGTGGAATGAAAAAAAGATATTCCCACATTGCAGATGCAGAATGAACCACAAAAAATGAAATGATCGTGCTCAGTATGTCCTAGGAACCTAGAAACTCTATTGGACAAACGGAACGATCGAGTGCAGACTCCTTAGTATGCCATGCTGGGTGCTGGCCTCTGGCTGCTTCTCCAGCCTTTCTCACCAAGACCCCCTTACATCCGGATCGCTGGTGGCAGAGCTGCTCTCCACTGCTGACCGACACGAGGCTGATACCCTCAGCCCCTACTTGATGTGCCACCTGATGGCTCTGTCCCCCATCAGCACCCAGTAAGATATACAGTAATTGCCTGCGGACAGGTCTGAGTTGCTCAGTGAGGAAGCAAAAAATAAGAAGCATAAAGTCACATGTAAGATCCTAGGAAATATCAGAAAACAGGGAGAGGAAAAAGATGCAGTGAGGAAAATTTAGATGCGGAACATCAGACTTAGTAGATAATCAAGAAAGTTTGCAGCAATGGAAGCCTTAGGACAGTAAAGTTGCAAAAAGATGGTAGTGACTAAGAATGCCAAATTCTTAAGGAGTAAAGAAGAGTTAGGATTAAGTGTATTAATTGAATTGGTCACTTGTGAATATATGGACACATGATCCAGCAATTCTATTTCTGGGTGTTTATCTGAAGAAGAGGAAAACACTAATTTGAAAAAATGTCTGTACCCCTATGTTCACCGCAGTATTATTTACAAGAGGCGAGACATGGAAACAACTCAAGTGTCCACGAATGGATGAATTTATAAAGAAAATGTGAGATACATACATATACACACAATGGAATATTAGCCATAAAAAAGAAGAAAATCTTGCCATTTGTGACAACATGGATGGATCTTGAGGGCATTATGCTAAGTGAAGTAAGTCAGAAAGAGAAAGACAAATAGTATATGATCTCATTTATATGTGGAAACTAAAAACAAAAACAACTCAGGCACAGAGAAGAGATCGGTGGTTGCCAGAAGCGGGGCAT